>NW_027202420.1:0-241662 GCF_024711535.1 Dipodomys merriami | reverse complement strand
AGAACACATGTTGCCTAGAACACATGTTGATACCATGTTTTCTGAAATATACAAACCTATTTGAGCTTGCATACAAGCTCCACTCTATACAAGCTGTGGATTCAAAGTTAACTAAAGTCTCTGGACCTCAAATTCTTCATAGGTAACAATAGTTATCTCACAGGATTATGAGACCTGGATGTCATCAAACATGGTGTGGGTTGTGTTTTAAGTGTGTGTGCAACACTCAAACACTGCTGGGGCGAGTAAAAACTGGCGTGATGTTTACCATATTACTTAACAGTAATACAACACCTACTAAAGCTCACGCCTATAATCCTACTTATAAAAGAGGTTGAGGCCTCAGGATCTAGGTTCTTTGTCAGCCTGGACCGGAAACTGGATGAGACTCATCTCCAATGACCTCTAAAAAAGTTGGAGGTGGAGCTTTGGTTCAAATGATAGAGTGCTAGACTTGAGCATAAATCTCAGGACATTGACCAGGCCCTGAGTTCAAGCCCTAGGGCCAACACACACAAACACACACACACACACACACACACACACACACACACACACACACACACACACAATTTTGTATATTCCTATCACGTCACTTAATACTTTTTCTCTTCCAAGCCCACCAGTTGTTGTTGTTGTTGATGATGATGATGACAAGGACTTGCTGTGAAGCTCAGGGTGCTATTAAACTTACAATACCCTTGGGTACTGGGATTACAGGTATGTGTACCATACTTGACTTTACTCAGTAACTCTACTTATAACATTTTTCTGAAAGAAATTTATTCAAATTCATGAAGATACTATGGCTTAAAGTTGTTCATACTAATTTTCAAGTGTACAAAATGTAAATAATATAAGTGAATATAGTACTATGCTACCACTTGGTAATTCCAGCCAAAACTCAGGAACCTGACACAAGAGAATAAGGATTTGAGGTAAGCCTTGTCTACAATGTAGGACTTCTTCTATAAAGGAAAAAAAGTATAAATATTAATCTACTAGGAAATATATAATATGTTAAATTTATATAATGGAACAAATAGATCATTGTTAATGAAAATAAAATGGCTTTTACTAGAAATGAGGAATCAAATGTGCTCACTGTGTAGGTGAGTTAGAAAGTTCTTACCAAAAGCTACATACTTTTCTTGTTTTCTATTCTTCCAAAATTGTTTGCTTTCCAGAATCATGCCTTATCTTTCCTTGCTGGTTTCTTTAGCTTATTTCATACATGCCCACAGGGTCTTCAACTATCATTTATTTATGTGAAGAGCTTGCAAATATCTCTCTTCAGTCCAAACTCCTGGTATGCACCTCTGTTCCATATATTCAACTACTATAAATACTTGTGAAAGAGTAATCCTGTCTTTCTATTACTGGATATTAATGTGTCAGTAAACTTTAGGAAAATAAAGGAATAACATCAATAAATATAACATTATTGTAATAGTAATGTTAAACATTACTATAATGCTGATTATTTTCTGAGCAATTTAATATAAAGCTCAAGGAAAGCAACGTTTTTGAGTGCTGATATTGGAGTTTAAACTCAAGACCTTACCTTCTCACTTATGCATTTTCCCTCAAGGGCGGTGTTTTACTCTTGAACCACAGATTCCCTTCCAAATTTATTTGGGGGATTATTTAGAGATAAGAAACTCATGGTCTTTCCTTCTTGGGCTGGATTTAAACCTGGATCTCAGTTCTCTGAGTAGATAGAATTACCAGTGTGTGCTAACAATGTCCAGTTTCAAGGAGAGGGCAAGTTTCTGATTTCAAGCTCCAGGAATAGCACAAAAACAAAAACAAAAGTTATGACATATAAATATACTGATAAACTAGGAACCCAAACAAACCAAATGTGGGTATCTAGATGGGCGAAAGACTTAATAGCATTATCACTATTACCTTTCCTAGCATTTTGAATAACCTGAAATTATGGATTAAAATCATAGCTTAGTTGGTAAAGTACTAGCTAAAGAGCAACAACATCAAACACCAAGTACAAGTCTCAGTCTCAAACTTTAAATGAAATCTGAAATGATTTTTTCCTTAAATGAAAATTGACCATAGAAAACCCCTGATACCTAAATGTATGGTCAAAGAAGAAAATTGGAAAATGTTCAGGAAGACAGAATTTTAAATCTCAGTGATTACCATATGGACAGTAGATCAGACCATGTGTAACTTCATACTACTTGCAGTGGGCTAGGTTAAGGACTTAAAAATTGTACACATTTACACTCCTCAAAAAAAAAACACAACTTACCAGGACACTGGGGATTCACATATGTAATTCTAGCTCAGTGCTCTGCTACTTGAGCCACAAACTCCATTTTCAGCATTTTTGGTGTTTAGTTGGAGATAGGAGTCTCACAGGTTTTCCTCCCCTGGCTGGCTTTGAAACAAAATCCTCAGCTCTTTGCCTACTGAGTAGATAGGATTACAAGCTTGAACTGATACTCTTATTTTTCTATTCTATTCTTCTTTTGCTTTTCTATTTAAGAATCATTTCGTTAAGTGGCAAAAAAATCCTGCTTTTGAACACAGCAGAGAAAATCAATGAAAATAGAAGCTGTGTCTGAATAGATCAATAAATGGATATATATTTTAAAAGACGGATCAAAATACAAAATAACAAAACAGAGAAGAAACCAGTTGCCAATAACCAAAACAAATGAGTACTTTATCAGAAATCCTACCGTTATAAAATTTAAAAGTACAGTAATAAACAACTTCAGATGATTTATTCAAAGATGAAACCTATCAAACCTACTTAAGGAAGAACGAAAAAAAATGGAATCTACACAAATTTTCTCAATTTACATTTAAATGCATTGCAATCTATAAAACTCTAGGTACTGATGAATTTATTATTGACTTTTCCTAAAACTTTGAAGAGATCATTTTGATTCTACAAAAATATTTCCTTAGAAAGTGAGGAAATACTATGTGCCCTCTTAAAAGTTTCTCGTAAAAAATATCTGGCTGAATTTTGTCTGGAATTATACTCTATGTACTGAGCAGTTAAGGAGAATTGTTTCAGGACATTGAGTCTTCTAATCATTAAGTACTTGATCGTTCATTTACTTAGTCCTTATTTTTTTGTATAACATTTGAAAGGTTTTATAAAATCCATTAAAGATAAACTTCTGAATTGGAAAACCTTTTGGAGGGAATTTACTCAAAGCAGAATGATATATTTTAGGCATCTCAGTATTTAGAGCTGTGAGTATGAACTCCATGAACAGTATAACTTGTCTTTAAGGAAGTTTTTAATACATAGAGCATAACTAAGGAAAATTGTAGGTGATAGAGTAACTAAGGGAGGCCAGGACGTGGCCAACTGCCTCCATAGGAAGACAAAAGCTTGGGATGTACCCTGAGGGACAACTCTCCTGTCCTGTTCTGTCCTGTCGAGCTACTTGTCATGTATTGGGTACCTGCACAGGGAGGGCTGGAACTGCTCTCACAGCACCATGAACGTGGTTAGCTTGCTGCCATCCAAGGCCAGCAGCAGAAATCAGATGAAGTGGAGCAGGGATTGGATGGAGGGCGGCCCGTGCTTGATGGATGTTGCTTCTGTGCATACATGATGAAGACCACAGACCTGGTTTTGTTTTCCAATAGAGAAACTGCAGCACTGCCTGAGCCACAAGTATGTCCACTTGCCATGGAAGCTGTGGGCCGTGGAGTCCTCCACCAGCATGTTGGCGCAGCCCTCACCGTCTGTGGAGTGTAGAAAGTAGTATCAAGATTCCCAGTAGTTCGGCTCTTTCCACAGGGTCAGGGCCCAAAATGGAAGGAGCTAAGGATGGCCCCATTTCCAGGAACCCCAACTGGAACACTTCAGGGCTCTGGAGAAGGGGTCCATCAACTGAACACCCTAGCCAGACACTCCATCCATTTCTGCCATCTACATCCATTTCAGGGACTCCAACACCAGCATGGACAGCTCTGCTGTGCTGTTTTGCTGGCCATGAGGGAAGAACAGCAGTATGCTCCTGACCACATGAGCTCTTGGGCCTCAGAGGGCTTGCTCTGGGACATGTACCTGAAGAAGATGGTCCAATACATTTGGTGTGCCCCATACTGGCCGCCTTTCTCCATGCAGCTTAACTTGCATGTGATTGTGGGCTTCATTGTGAGAGCCTTCCTGCTCCACCATCGCTGCTGCCAATGTGGCCCAAGTAGTATAATCTTTAGAAAGACTAGGACAAAGCCTGAGAATATTAATGCAAGAAATTGGGGTACATCAAAAAGAGGGTGGGGAAAGGGTAGAGGAATGAAGGGAGGAAGGGGCAGAATGTAGTCAAGCTCATTGGGAGAAAGTGAGGGAACAGAAGATGTTGTATGAAAGGAAATGTTCTCATCTGACTTATGCAAATGAAATCCCTCTACACAACCTCTTTAAAATAACTATAATCAGCTGGGCACAGGCCACTCAGGCCTGTAATCTTAGCTACACAGGAAGCTGAGATCTGAGGGCCTCAGTTCAAAGCCAGCCCGGGCAGGAAACTCCATGTCACCCTTATCTCCAATAAACCACTAAAAAACAGGAAGTGGCGCTCTGGCTCAAGTGGTAGAGTGCTCATCTTGAGTGCAACAGCTGAGGGATAATGCCCAATCCCACAGTTCAAACCCCATGCCTGACAATAAATAAATAAATAAATAAATAAATAAATAAATAAATAAATAAATAAATAAATAAAAACTAAATTTGCTAAAAAGGAATTCATTGCCTATACTGCAAAACTAAGAAATATAAGGGAATGGTGGGTCAGAGGGGGGTGTGATTATTGTAGGCGTGGCACAAATCAATATGCACTGTATTCATAAACTGCTTTTGTTATATGGCAACTCCTTTGTACAACTACTGAAAGATAATTGACAAATAAAAATAATAATTGAATAGATGTAAAATAAGATACAGGAGAAAGAAATGGTTGATAGATACTTCTGATATAGAACAGGGCTTCCTATTACATTGGGACCCTATAGAAGAACTCTACTGTTTTTGTAATATTTCAGAATAAGATGAGATTCATAAAGCATAGTTCATTATGATTTTTCAAAAATAATTTAAGTAGTTGTTAATAACCCAACAATACTAAATTCCTATATTATCTACATGAACAAATGTAATTTATTATCATGGTTTGAAAGAAAAATCTATGGAAACACTTTTATTTTTGGTAAGACATGAAGCTTGACCTCTGGGCCTGGGCACTATCCCTCAGCTCTTCAGCTCAAGGCAAGCACCTTACCACTTGAGCCACATAGCCATTTCTGGTTTTCTTGTGGTTAATTAGAAATAAGAGTCTCATGCACTTGCCTGCCCAGGCTGGCTTTGAAGCGCAATCTTCTGATCTCAGCACCTTGACTAGCTAGGATTACAGGTGAGGGCCACCGATGCCTGGCTAAAATTCTTAATTCCAATTAATAAGCAGAAACCCAGAACTTGAGGCTTTGCTTAAAAGGGGGAGTGCAGGTAGAAAGTGTAAAGCAAATACTAGCAGAGAGGCAAGCAGAGAAAGAGAGAGAAAGAGAGGGAAGGAGAGAAAAAGCGAGAGTAAGAGAGAGGGAGGGAGAGAGAGAGAAAAATGTAAAAACAAGAAGCAACCATGGGAGGAGACAGGCAAAAGAGTGTAATGAAAGTGAATATTATGAAAATAAGTAGTATGAAAAAAGGAAAATATAATGTAGTCCATTATTTTGTACAATAATAAGACAATATATCTAAAAGAAATTATTTAGACAGTGATGAGGACATATTAGCTGGTGGGGAAGATATTATTTACATTCACTTAGGCCCCAAACACAATCTCTGAAGATGCTCCTGTTCTATCCGGGCCAATGAAGTGGCCACTGCCAGTTTTTGCAGCAAAAAAAGAAAAATGTCATTCTGAGAACCAATGAGAGATATTGGCCAGACATCTGTGGCTCAAGCTTGTAATCCTAATTACTCAGGAGCCTGAGATGTGAGGATCCAACTCAGGACAAGCAGGGAAGTCCCTGAGACACTAATCTCAAGTTAAACACTACAAATAGGAAATGGAACTATGGTTCAAGTACAAAGGCTCCAGGACAGCACTCAGGCTCTGATTTCACCCTCAGGTCCAGAAAATACATACATATACACAGAGATACACAGACACACAGAAGCACAGACACACACACACACACACACACACACACACACACAAAGTTAACTATGTATTAGAAAACTCAGTCATATGTCAACATTTAATGCTCACAAATGTTAACTCCCACTGATTTTCACATTCTCTTAAAAGGGACTATTTACTTGGCAGATGGTCCTGCATTTTATAAAAAAAAATTATAGTCATACTTCTTTGGCAGTCACTATCACAAATTTGAATGGCAGGAGAGGGGAGGGAATGGGAAACTGTGTAGCCATTTTCCTTGTGCTCCACTGATATTCTTATGCTTCACTACTGGAAAGACATTAGCAGGAATGACATGTGTCTAAAATAATTTAAAACCATTGAAATGGCCACTGATCATGTATAGACTGATTAAGTACAAAGTGACATATAGAGTGAAAACCACAGGTTGCTCTATCAAGTGAAAAGCAACCTATATATGATATAATTGGTAACATTTGATGTATGTATTTTATACTTATGGACATAGAAGTTTGTACATGCATGGGAAAGGTTCTGGCAATATATATCTGACAATGGAATTCTTTTGGGAACGGAATATATGGTTGTGCAGATGGAGTGGGGAGAAAATCTTAACTCCTAGATTAGAATTATGACATTTATATACAACCAAATCTATTTCTCTCAAAATTAAAAAAGATGTACTAGCATATGAAATAAGAGAAATAGCACATAAATCTGTAGTAATTTTTTCTCACTTTTTGATTAGCACACATTCTTCCAAGGATTTGATTTGTATCTTTATGAGACTCATTTCCTACATCACTCTCACACATCTACAGACTTTTCTCAAATCAATGTCAACATGCTTTGTTGTTCATTTTTTACATGCATTAAAAAATTACCTATTTTGACCTCTCAGTCCTATCTCTTAACGTTAACGGACTGAACTCTCCAATTAAGCGACATAGACTGTCTAATTGGATAAAAAAACAAGACCCTTCTATCTGCTGCCTGCAGGAGTCACATCTTGCCCGTAAAAACAAACATATTTTCAAGGTTAAAGGCTGGAACAAAATCTACCAAGCAAACGGCCCTCATAAACAGGCAGGAGTTGCAATCCTAATATCAGATAAAATAGACTTCAAATTAAAATTCATGAGAAGAGATAAAGAAGGTCGCTACATACTAATTAAAGGATCTCTCCTTCAGGAGGATATTACAATTCTAAATATCTATTCGCCAAACAATGGAGCACCCAAATTTATCAAAGAAACACTACTTTCCCTCAAATGCCATATAGATCCAAAGACGTTAATTGTTGGGGATTTTAACACACCACTCTCCCCACTAGATAGATCAACTTGGCAACAACTCAACAGAGAAACCGCAGATCTAAACAGCTGCATAGATCAACTAGACTTAACAGACATTTACCGAACATTTCACCCAGCAGCATCAGAATACACGTTCTTCTCAGCAGCACATGGAACGTTTTCTAAAATAGATCACATTTTAGGCCACAAAGCAAACTTGTCTAAATTCAGAAACATTGAAGTTATACCTTGCATTCTCTCTGACCACAAGGGAATAAAATTAGAACTCAACATCAAAAGCCACCAAAGAAAGTCCGGTATCACATGGAGGCTGAACAACACACTGCTGAATCATGAGTGGGTCATGGAAGAGATTAGAAAGGAAATTCAAATGTTCATGCTATTCAACAAAAATGAACACACAAATTACCAGCTCCTCTGGGACACAGCAAAGGCAGTACTCAGAGGCAAGTTTATAGCTCTGAGCTCCTACATCAACAAATTGGAGAGATCTGAAACTAGCAATTTAATGACACATCTAAACCTCCTTGAAAAAGAGCAGCAAGATAAACCCCAATCCAGTAGACGGAAAGAAATAATCAAAATTAAATCAGAATTAAATGAATTAGAATCCAAAAAAACTATAGAAAGAATCAACAAAACAAAGAGTTGGTTCTTCGAAAAACTTAACAAAATTGACAGACCCTTAGCAAACCTTATCAGAAAAAGGAGAGAACACACCCAAATTAATAAACTCAGAGATGAGAATGGAAACATCACCACGGAAACAACCAAGATTCAGAACATTATAAGGGAATACTTTCAAAACTTTATGCTAATAAGTTTGAGAACTTGACAGAAATGGAGCATTTCCTACCAAATATTGACATGCCAAAACTAAACCAAGATGAGTTAAACCAGCTTAACAGGCCCATATCAAGCATTGAAATAGAAACAGCAATAAGAGACCTCCCAGCTAAGAAAAGTCCAGGACCAGATGGTTTTACAGCGGAATTTTACAAGGCCTTCAAAGCAGAGCTCACACCAATACTCCTCCAACTCTTCAATGAAATTGAAAGAGAAAGCTCACTACCGAAAACATTCTATGAAGCCATCATAACCCTCATCCCAAAACCAGGCAGGGACTCATCAAAGAAAGAGAAATATAGACCCATTTCTTTGATGAACATTGATGCAAAACTTCTCAACAAAATTTTGGCCAATCGACTTCAACAATTCATCCAAAAAATCATACACCATGATCAAACAGGATTCATTTCAGGGATGCAAAGCTGGTTCAATATACGCAAATCAATTAATATTATTCATCACATCAACAGGAGCAAGAATAAGAACCACATGGTTATCTCAATAGATGCAGAAAAAGCATTTGACAAGATAAAACACCCCTTTATGATGAAGGTTCTGGAAAAATTAGGAATCCATGGAACATTCCTCAATACAATAAAGGCTGTATATGACAAACCTACAGCCAGCATTATACTCAATGGTGAAAAACTAAAGCCATTTCCTCTTAACTCAGGAACAAGACAAGGATGCCCACTCTCTCCACTTCTCTTCAATCTAGTATTAGAATGCCTAGCTACAGCAATAAGACAAGATGCAGACATAAAGGGGATCCAAATAGGGAAAGAAGAAATAAAACTCTCCCTCTTTGCAGATGACATGATCTTGTATTTAAAGAATCCCATAGACTCCACTCCCAAATTACTCAAGCTGATTCAAAACTTTGGCAAAGTAGCAGGTTATAAAATTAACCCCCAAAAATCAATGGCTTTTCTATATGACAACAATGAGAAAAGTGTGGCTGAAATTAGGAAAGCAACTCCATTTGTAATAGCCCCACAAAAAATAAAATACCTAGGAATTAACTTAACCAAAGAAGTGAAAGATCTCTATGACGAAAACTTTAACATCTTGAAAAAGGAAATCAACACAGAACTTAAAAAATGGCAAAACCTCCCATGCTCCTGGATTGGCAAGATCAACATCGTGAAAATGGCAATACTTCCCAAGGTTATCTACAAATTCAACGCGATACCTATCAAAATTCCACCCTCATTCTTCAAGGAAATAGAGGAGGCAATCCAAAAATTCATATGGAACAATAAACGACCCCGAATAGCAAAAACGCTCCTCAATGGAAAGAACACTGCTGGAGGAATATCAATACCAAATTTCAAACTCTACTATTAAGCCATAGTAATCAAAACAGCTTGGTATTGGCATAAGAACAGACCTCAGGACAAATGGAATAGAATTGAAAACCCAGAAATGAACCTACAGACCTATAGCCATCTAATCTTCGATAAGGAAGCTAAAACAATAGAATGGAAGAAAGACAGCTTCTTCAGTAAATGGTGCTGGCAAAATTGGTTTACTACATGTAGAAAACTAAAGCTAGATCCTTATATATCACCCTGCACCAGAATCAACTCCAAATGGATCAAAGACCTTGAACTCAAAGCAGACACTCTGAAAACATTACAGGATGGAATAGGAGAAACCCTAGGTCTCCTTGGCTCAGGTCGAAATTTTCTGAATAGAGACCCGGAAGCACAACAAATCAAAGAAAGGTTGGACAAATGGGATTGCATAAGATTGCAGAGCTTCTGCAGGGCAAATGACATAGCTGGCAAGATCAATAGAAAGCCCACCGATTGGGAGAAGATCTTTACTAGCCATACAACGGACAAGGGTCTCATATCTAAAATATACTTGGAACTCAAAAAATTAAACCACCCAACAACAAATCCTCAAAGAAACAACTGCCCAATAAATAAGTGGGCAAAAGATTTAAAGAGAAGCTTCTCTGAAGAAGAAAGAAGGATGGCCAATAGACACATGAAGAAATGTTCAACATCCCTAGCCATAAAAGAAATGCAAATCAAAACAACATTGAGATATCACCTCACTCCAGTTAGAACAGCAAAAATCAAGAACTCTAACAACAACAGATGCTGGAGGGGATGTGGACAGAAAGGAACCTTACTTCATTGTTGGTGGGAATGTAAACTTTTTCAACCACTTTGGAAAGCAGTATGGAGGTTCCTCAAAAGACTTCACATAGATCTCCCCTATGATCCAGCAATCCCACTTTTGGGCATTTACCCAAATGTTTACAAACAAAACCACACTAAAGCTACCAGCAAAACTATGTTTATTGCAGCATTATTTACCATAGCTAAGACATGGAACCAACCCAGATGCCCCTCAGTAGATGAATGGATCAAGAAAATGTGGTATATATACACAATGGAATTCTATGCCTCCATCAGAAAGAATGACATTTCCCCATTTGTTAGGAAATGGAAAGGTTTGGAAAAAATTATATTAAGTGAAGTAAGCCAGGCCCAAAGAAGCATAGGTCCCATGGTTTCCCTTATTTGCAATATCTAGTATAGGTATGAGTCAAGCGGAAAAGGTCAGATAATGTGATGTTAGGAAAATGAACCCTTAAATATGTATTTTAATGTTTTTGTTTCTTTCATGCATGTGTTTCTAAAGCATTTATAAGATTATTTCTTTGTTGCTTTGTATGTCCCTCCCCCACAGTGTAACCCCCGCTTTCACTATATTTGATGTCAGTATAACATGTGGAGGAGATGGGGACAAACAAGTCGTTTAAGGATTCAGGTGGACCTGTTGCAACAATGAGAAGTACAAAAGGTCATGTCAAAACCAGCTTTACAATGTCGGTGTGGGGGGTATAATTGGGTGGGGGGAGGGGGGTAAAATTGGGTGGGGGGAGGTGGGAGGCGGGGAAGGGAATATGAAGGGTAAACAAAGGAGGAGGCTGCAATGCTTGGTAAGAAATGTATGCATTATCCTGCCCATCTAATTGTAGCCCCTCTGTACAGTATGTTCTCAAATAAAATAAAATACAAGTAAAAAAAAACTACCTATTTTGAACATGTTTTCCCACCTTTGCCCTCTCTGTCCTTCTCACTTCCATTAAAACACACATATAATAGTTGTTTAGCATTCCTATATCTCATTTTAATTAAATTGCATAACAATAGTATTTAAGAAATTTCACCATAAAATTTTACAAACTTATATTGAGTATTTTTAATCATACTGATGGCCTGACTCTCCCTTTCCCCATCTAGCTTCCTTTTCAATATTCAACGGATTTCGGTGAGATTCCTTTGTCATCATTGCCATGCACAGATGCCAAATAACATTTATTTATCCTTCCCTAATCCTACAAATTCCCTCAAAAATTCCCAAACATATAGACATATTCTATAAATGTATTTATATATGATTCTCTGTGTGTTTACATGTTTATCTTTTAGATTGTGTATTTACATATTATAGAAAACATGTGACCTTTATCTTTCTTAACCTGGCTTACTTCACTCAGCATGATAGTCTCCATTTCTATTTCCCTGCATATAAAAACATTTCACTCATCTTAATGCATGGTGTGAAGTAGAAGGGAAAGGCCTGGCTGGGCATACACAATGGAAATCTGGTATCATGTAGTTAACATTTAATGCCAAGTGGCCAGAAAGATACTCGTTTTAGTGAAGATGGAAGGAAGTGAGAAACCAACGGAGCCTCCAGTATGTCCAAATGTGCCTAGAGACCTCTTCACCTGGACAAAGAAGCTGGGGTGATAAGGGAAGAAATAACCAAAAAGTTTGAGCAGGGAATGGTGATAAGATAATTGGGAGCCACATGCCACAGCAAAGCCAGGTAACATGAAGAATGGAGCTGACACAGACTAGGCAAAGTTTAGGCCACTGGGGTCTTTGACAAAGCCATTGAAGGCTATCAGATAATTATTGATTGAATATAAGATAGTGATAGAATACAAATATAGAGAGTGTAAAATAATTATTGTATTTCAGTTTCCTTGGGTACCATTGTTATATACTTTGTTTACTAAGAAATTATCATAACATTGAAAAAAGAAGCTAAAATGGAAACTGGTAAGTCAACTGGCTGTGAAAATCAGGATTTCAAACATATGTTTGACTTCTAAAATCCCATACAAGTGTAACAGTCTTACAAGGGAACATGGGAAGCAGATTCTGCTTTTGTGTGTATAGAAAGCACTTCTTGAAGCCCACCAAGCTTGTCACACCAAAGACTGGGTTCTCAAAGCCCATGAGGAGATATTGTCACTAGAATCTTCTACATAGGAGGCTCAATGCAAATTGTTTATTTTTGTATTGATCTTTTGCTAACTGACCTTATAAAGGAAAAGTAAAGCCTAATTCTGTTACAAAGATAAAGATCTCCCAGCCAAGAGAAGCCAGGCTCATGTTCTTTCTGGCTGCCTGGTGATTAGTCCATTGGTTGTACTTTTGTCCTTCTGATATAACACTTCTGTGAGCTGTTACCCTGCTTTGAGAAGGCAAATCCTTATTAGAGGCATGATTAACTTTTGAGGACAAGGATACATTGGTTAACCTTTTCTTCAGTGGTATTTTAAAGACACAATGAGAATATTATGGTTCAAGACCATTCAAGGAAACATTTTTTTAAATTTAATTTTATTTTATTTGAGAACATACTGTACAGAGGGGCTACAATTACATGGGCAGGATAATGCATACATTTCTTACCAAGCATTGCAGCCTCCTCCTTTGTTTACCCTTCACCTCCCTTCCCAGCCTCCTCCCTCCCCCCACCCAATTATACCCCGCTCCCCCGCCCACACCGACATTGTAAAGTTGGTTTTGACATGACATTTTGTACTTCTCATTGTTGCAACAGGTCCACCTGAATCCTTAAACGACTTGTTTGTCCCCATCTCCTCCACATGTTATACTGACATCAAATATAGTGAAAGCGGGGGTTACACTGTGGGGGAGGGACATACAAAGCAACAAATAAAAAATCTTATAAATGCGTTAGAAACACATGCATGAAAGAAACAAAAACATTAAAATACATATTTAAGGGTTCATTTTCCTAACATCACATTATCTGACCTTTTCTGCTTGACTCATACCTATACTAGATATTGCAAATAAAGGAAACCATGGGACCTATGCTTCTTTGGGCCTGGCTTACTTCACTTAATATAATTTTTTCCAAACCTTTCCATTTCCTAACAAATAGGGAAATGTCATTCTTTCTGATGGAGGCATAGAATTCCATTGTGTATATATACCACATTTTCTTGATCCATTCATCTACTGAGGGGCATATGGATTGGTTCCATATCTTAGCTATGGTAAATAATGCTGAAATAAACATAGTTGTGCTGGTAGCTTTAGTGTGGTCTTGTTTGTAAACATTTGGGTAAATGCCCAAAAGTGGGATTGCTGGATCATAGGGGAGATCTATGTGAAGTCTTTTGAGGAACCTCCATACTGCTTTCCAAAGTGGTTGAAAAAGTTTACATTCCCACCAACAATGAAGTAAGGTTCCTTTCTGTCCACATCCCCTCCAGCATCTGTTGTTGTTAGAGTTCTTGATTTTTGCTGTTCTAACTGGAGTGAGGTGATATCTCAATGTTGTTTTGATTTGCATTTCTTTTATGGCTAGGGATGTTGAACATTTCTTCATGTGTCTATTGGCCATCCTTCTTTCTTCTTCAGAGAAGCTTCTCTTTAAGTCTTTCGTCCACTTATTTATTGGGCAGTTGTTTCTTTGAGGATTTGTTGTTGGGTGGTTTAATTTTTTGAGTTCCAAGTATATTTTAGATATGAGACCCTTGTCCATTGTATGGCTAGTAAAGATCTTCTCCCAATCGGTGGATTTTTCTATTGATCTTGATAGCTATGTCATTTGCCCTGCAGAAGCTCTGCAACCTTATGCAATCCCATTTGTCCAACCTTTCTTTGATTTGTTGTGCTTCCGGGTCTCTATTCAGAAAATTTCGGCCTGAGCCATGGAGACCTAGGGTTTCTCCTATTCCATCCTGTAATGTTTTCAGAGTGTCTGCTTTGAGTTCAAGGTCTTTGATCCATTTGGAGTTGATTCTGGTGCAGGGTGATATATAAGGATCTAGCTTTAGTTTTCTACATGTAGTAAACCAATTTTGCCAACACCATTTACTGAAGAAGCTGTCTTTCTTCCATTCTATTGTTTTAGCTTCCTTATCGAAGATTAGATGGCTATAGGTCTGTAGGTTCATTTCTGGGTTTTCAATTCTATTGCAAGGAAATATTTTTTAACCAAGAAACCTATCTCAATCAGTATTTGCTGGATGTAGTGGCATACATCTGTCATTCCAGTATGTATGGGAGGCATAACTAGCAGGGCTACAGTCAACAGCCCAAGAAAACCTACAAGAATCTACTTAAAATTAAGTAATATTAAAAGGTCTGTCAGTTTCATGCTTCCCTAACAAGTGTAATTTCATATGTGGCAAATCTAGGTACACTCTTCCACAGTGAATTTATAGAATGACCCAGGCTCAGGTGTGTTCTGAATTTCCACATCTTACTTTCTCAGTAGCCCCACCCATTCCAGCACACACATGGGGCTGGGATGGGCAGCTTCCTCTGTTGCTGGTAGGGTTGATGCTTTATGCAAGCAATAAATTAGTAAACATACAAACTCCCAAAGAGTATTCTGTTTTCTTTTCCACTCTGCTTCCATCCATCCAGTACTCTGCTGCTCTGCCTCTCCAAGGTTCATAAAATGCTTGTCCCTCCTCCTGGACATTCTCACATTTGATCTAACTGGAAAATACCTGTTCTACTTCCACAACCCTCACAGGATTCTACCTGTATAAGTTCTTTCCTGTATCACTGTACTCCAAGCCCATGATAATAATTCATACTACTCTTTACCTTTGTCCTTCCCAACAGTCTTCTTGGCCTGCTCTGGAATGTTGTGTAATTAGGTACTATGCATACCACTACCCTTTTACATTCTTCAGTTACCTAGAGCAAGATATGCTTTCTAAAGATATCTTCCAATATAGAACAATACTTTGTAAACACTGGCCATGGTATCAAACTAAAGGCAGTTGAGTAGAAGTGTGTACTAATCACATAACATTCCTGCTATGAGTGATGCTACACATTTGCTATCCTACCATTCAAGAAGTTGATCCGGAACATCATGGGTTCAAGATCAGCCTGGGCTACAATAGGTCTCAAAAATAAAAGGACAATCCTGCTTTAGTAAAGGAATTATTTTGAGGAACAACACATCTAAATGAAAATCTAAAAGGACAAACAAGGTAACACATAGCACCCTATCAATGCTCCACAGTTTACTCACCACCCACCATGAGAGATTTCCACCAGCCAGGAATAAATCTTTCAGCACAGCACAAAACAGAAACCAAAACACCCCCAGAATAATTCTTGAAACCAATTTTCCCTTAAAAAAAGTTCTGAAAAACTGGATGAGGGCTGGGAAGGTGGCTCAGTGGTAGAGCGCTTGCCTTGCATGCCTGAGGCCCTGGGTTCGATTCCTCAGCACCACATAAGCAAAACGAAAAAAGCCAGAAGTGGCGCTGTGGCCCAGGTGGTAGAGCGCTAGCCTTGAGCTGAAGAGCTGAGGGACAGTGCCCAGGCCCAGAGTTCAGGCTCCACAACCGGACCCAAAAAAAAAAAAGAAAGAAAAAAGAAAAAAAAAAGGATGAACAACTTTTAGGCCCAGTACTAACAATAAAAAGGAGAAAATGAAATATATAAAATTTTAAAAATTACAATTAGTGTAGTGGCACACCCCTGTAAAATAGTTACTTGGAAACCAGAGTTCAGGATTGCATAGGGAACAATTATCAAGATCCCCATCTCAGCTGAAAATGTAGCTTAGTGGTAGAATGATTGCCTAGGATGCATGAAGCCCTGGGTTTGATTCCTCAGTATCACACAAACAGAAAAAGAGTCTCAAGTGGTACAGCTCTAACCTTGAGCAAAAGAAACTAAGGGACAGTGCTCAACCCTGACTTCAAGCCCCACAGCTGGGAAAAAAGATCCCATTCTCAATCAATAAGTGCTTCCAGGTATGTATGAGAGGCATTCTAACACTGTGTTCTAACACAACCTAGGGAATCCATGATATTCATTCAAAAGTAACTGTTATAAACAGGGCTAGCTGTCTAACACTTGTCTAACAAGTGCAAGGAAATGAGTTTAATCTAGGTACACACGTGCTTGGGTACACACATAGAGTCCTATACAAAGATATTCAGATAATTGAATAATAGCATATGCACAGCAGTGGGTGAGTGAGGAACTCCACACCTTCTAGTAGATATGTGGACTGATCATAAAAACAAAAATATGTATATTTTCTCTTGATGTGCATATTATAAAATTATATACATGCTCATATGTGTCTATAAGTTGAATACATTAAGCAGCTATATGACTCTGTATGTTACATAAGCACTGAATAAAGAAAGAAAAGGTCCAACGTTACCTCAGAAAAATTGCTGAGATATGCCTCTGCTCTCAATATTTTTTCTGGTTAATTGGAGACAATCTTACAGACTTTTCTGCTTTAGGGAGCTTCAAACTACAATCTTCCAGGTCTCAATCTCCTAAGTAGCTAGAGTTACAGGCATGCCAGATTAGAGATGTAGCTCAAGTGGGGAGCATCAACCTTGAAAGAAAAAGTTAAAGAAGTGAATAAGGGCTTGAATTCAGGCGCTAGTACTAGGGTATGTGAGCACACATATGCATACACATACACACTCTGGTGCCAAGCACCCTGCTAAGGCTAGAGTCCTTGGAAAGCCATACGGCAGCAGGGGGCAGCCACCAGGCTGTGAACCTCCAAGCTGGCAGTGGAGACCAGACAGCAAGGCCTCAGGGACCTGGGCACCTTGGCTCATCGCACCACGCCTTGCCCAGTGCCTCGACCTTGCAGCTACTGCCTGAGGTCTGGTCTTTGGGCCCTGCCCAGCAGCTGGGAGTACCAGATGCTACTCAGCAGCCTGAGCCCCCCGCTGCCAGCTGAGCACCCAAGGACTGGATTCTCCACCAGGTCAAGCGCCTCAGGGAGACAGTCAGTGGCTGTACACATGCCGACCTCATCTGGAGGGCCTGTGTGAATTACTGGCTGCCTGCATGATGAGCAACAGGCCTGGCAGAAAATCCCGGACTGCCAGCGGCTGCCCTAAGCCCCTTTGCTCAAGGTGGAGCCCATGCACCTGCGCTTCAGGGACAATGGAGACGATGGCAGGCAAGGAGATGCAGCAGCAGCACCACTGCTACCTCCATGCAGCCCACAGAGCCCCAGGGCTGCCCGTGACATCAACCCCCTGGGCTGTCTGCTCCTGAACTGAGGCTGCCCATACAAGCAGTGCTCACTTTCCTCTATGTATGCCCTGCCCCTGCCCAATCCCCAGGTGTCACTGCCTCCTCTGCCACCTTTGCCCTGGACACTCAGCTGCCATAAGGGCCCCTCATAGAGTTCATAGTGGTTGAGGGCGCTTTTGCAGGACAGCCCCCAGGAAAGAGTGATAGGAGACTTGAGTCTGTGGAAAAAGGTATTCCGCACATATTTTGATAGAATATGAAATCAGATGAAAACAAAAATTATCAAATTTTAAAAAAGAAATTAACCAGGCATCAATGGCTCACAGCTTTTATCCAAGCTCCTCAGAAGACTGAGAGCTGAGGATCAAGAGTGGAAGCCAGCTTGGGTAGGAAAGTCCCTGAGATTCTTATCTCCAATTATCTACAAACAGCAGCAGCAGCAGCAGCAGCAGCAGCAGCAGCAGCAGCAGCAGCAGCAGCAGCAGCAGCAGCAGCAGCAGCAGCAGCAGCAAAACCCCACAAGTAAAGCTGTGGCTCAAAATGATAAAGTGTTAGCCCTGGGCATGAAGCTCCAGGACAATGCCCAGGCCCAGAATTCAAGCTTGATGATCCCCCTTCCCCAACAACAACTACAACAACAATAACAAAAATAAAAATTAAAAAAAATATTCCAATGACATCCTCTAGACCAACTATATGTTAAACATCTTGCATAGTATCCACATGCTCACTAGGAGTGTGCTGTAATATTCTAGGACAGGGTCAACAAACATGTTTTGTAAAGAGTGGGCCATATGGTCTTCAATAATAACTACTCAACTTTGCCTTGCATCATGAGAACATACAAAATTTGGATGAGGCTATGTTCAAATACAACTTTATTTATAAAACTGGGAGGGTCTCACGTTTGATTACAATATTCGGATTCTTGATTTTAGGTTACAAACACCAGTCCATAGCCAAGATCCAGAATATTCCAGTAGTTTGTTTCATTTATTTATATTAATTACAGAAGATGTCATAATGTAATTTTAAAAAAGAAAGCACTCAATTGCAATACAATATGTTAAATTTGATCACCTGAACTGAAAAACTCATCTACTTACAATAGTCAATTGCTAGATTTTTCAGATTTACTAAAAGTAATTTGTAAAGATCTTAAGGTAAACAAAAAAATCTAGGAAACGTTACTCTGACATATTATGAAATATATCCCTAACTCGGTTCTACTTTTCAATAACTTAGAGCAAATTGGGGAATCCATCCAAGAGAGTGAAATTCTGAAGAAAGACTTGTCTTCTACACACTGCACTGCAGCTCCTGGATAAGAAACCAGGGATCACCAAATATCCACACTGCTTTTCACACTGTAATTCCCTCTCAACAGACTACCAGCACATAGAAGAATTTTCACCAGAACCTGAGTGCCTCACTTCTTCTGTGTATTTATATGCACTATTCTAAGGCTTGAAGTCAAAACCTTGGTTCTATCCCAGAGCTTTTCACTGTAGGCTACCCCTATACCTCTTCCAGCTTTCTTTGGCAGTGAATTGGAGATGAGAGTCTCACAGACTTTCCTGCCCAGGCTGACTTTGAACTGAGATCCTCAGATCTCAGCTTCCAATTAAAGGTATAATTAAAGGCATGAGCTACCAGTGCCCAATAAACTGCCCTACTTTTCTTGATTGTTTTTATTTTGTTTGAGATCAGGACTTGAATTAAATATTTGACACGTTTTCTCACTAGGTATCACTCTGCCACTTGAGCCATATATCCAGCAATCATTATTTTGAATAGCTGGAAATCATCAAATTTTCTTAATATGGTCTGTACAATTACTGTTGTTCTAAAACTCATCCTAATCAAAAAAGTCTTATTTATGGACCCTAGAGATCATCTGAACAAATTCTCATAATATTGCTTGTAATTGCTTATCACTTTAGGAACATGATTTTTTAAATTATTGTTTTACATAGCAGAGTTGTCATTAAACAAAGCAGTTTATGAATACAATATGCCTTGATCAATGCCACCACTTTCAACATTCTTATTAATCCCTCCCCTTCACAAACCTTCCCTCACTCTTCTCAATTAATGGTAGGATATTTACTGGAATCCTCTCTACATTTTCCCCTTTTCCTCCTCTTCATTCTCCAACCTTTCCTCCCTTCACCCTACTTTTGACTACCTATGACCCTATGATCCAGCAACTCTACTCCTGGGGATTTACCCAAAAGATTACAAACCAGGATATAATAAAGCTTTCAGCACAACCATGCTTAGCGAATCAGCCCAAATGCCCCTCAAGAGAGAAATTAATCAAGAAAATGATGAATATTGACCATTTGTAACTCTCATATCTCATTTTTTCTGCTGGTATCCCACTGACATTGTATAGTCTCTGTACTGCAGTGAGCAACACGGAGAAACTGAGGTAAAAGATTTTCAGTGTTATCTGTTAGCCATGGATTCCTTGATGTGAGTTCTCTGCTCACTCTCGTTGTCTGTTCATGCCTTTGAGTGCTAATAAAAATCACATGCATTTTTCTTCCTTTTCAATTCTTTCAAAGCCTAAAAAACTTTGTCTCTTTTGAGTAACTAATTTTAAAGAGAATATCACCATCTGCCACCTCTCCGTGGCCTTGAAATTAAATGTTCAAATGGGGCAATGGCTTTTTGGTGGGAGAGGGGAATTTTGTATTCAGAGGGTTTTGTACTCAGAAGATCTGTGCTTGCTAGACAGGACTTAGGTAGTACAACAGCTAGCAGTCAACTCCTTTTGACATACTACTAGACATTTTGTTTATTTGAGGTCTTGAGCTTTTTGCCCAGGGCTGATCCTAGATTGATTGAGACCTGGCTACCTATGCCTGCCACATAAGTAGCTAGGATTACACATGTGAACCATTATGGCCAGCTCATTTTTTTGAGATGGGTGTCTTAGCAGTTTTTTCTCTGGCCTGGCCTCAGACCATGATCCTGTTTTATTTCTGCTTCCCAATCAGGTGGTATTACAGATGTGGGATACTATACTTAATGCACTTGACACCTTCGTAACTAAAATTTCTTCTAAAATTCCAAGCAGGATGTAAGATATTTCATACTCATTATATGTAACCATGAAGAATACTAAATAAGACATAATAAAGGGGTTATAATTTAGATTATTTTAGTCACAGTGATAAAAATATCTGAACACTTTTTAAAATTTTTTGGAAAGTAGTATCTTGTAGGACCAAATAATGCATCTAACTGTGTTCTCAAGCATCTTTTATTTAATAGGATTCCATCTACTTGGTGCCATTGGTGGTTCATCACTCCCATGTGTTCTACAACCTCTATTCTCTCATAGAATTTGCTTTCAATATCATCTGTGAAGGTGTTCAGCTAAAGCAACAACTGGCTATCAAAGCCCACTGATTGCTATCCATTCGTTGTAGTGCATCTCCATTCAAAAACTCCTAAAACGCATGCCCAAGGAGCACAAACATCTACATCCTGAATGGAAAACTATCCCATTGAGTGGATTTCCCCCTAGCAGATGCAATGCTCACAACATTAATCACTGTGAGCAGCATTTTTCTACCTTTTCCATGTCCCATAAGGATGCTGCTTGGAGTGGAGATTCTGGCCATTACACATTTGTGAAAAGGAGGACATATGTCAAACAGACTGAAAAGTTTGAGGGTGTACAAAAATAGATGGATGCTACGAGTCATTGGAACAAATATCAGGACCCCTCTCTGGCCAGGAGTTCCTCTGAGAGTCAGTTGGGAGAGCTTTGCAAGTTTCTAAACTACCCTGAGAGCTCATGGAAACAATATCCTGGGAAACAGAAATGATGTACTCCAGACAGACTCTTTATGCCCTTAAGGAGTGTCACAAATATACAGAGCTTCTCTGTTCCTTGGAGCACTGTCAAGACCCTAGGGAAGCTTGGATAACTCCAACTTCTATACTAATGTGAAAACTGCACAAGGCCAACCTTCTTTTGTTGTGCTTAGTAATTGTACTCTTTTATCCAGGAAAGTTCTGGTATTTCCTATGCAGACATCTGAGGGGAGCATAAACAAGTGTTAGGTGTTTTGTTACTAAAGCTTGCATAGATTTTTTTGGGAGGGTCCGGTCATGGGGCCTGAACTCTGGGCCTGGGCGCTGTCCCTCAGCTGTTCAGCTCAAGGCTAGCACTCTACTACTTGAGCCACAGTGCCACTTCTGGCTTTTATTTTTTGCTTATGTGGTGCTGAGGAATTGAACTCAGGGCCTCATGTATGCAAGGCAAGCGTTCTACCACTGAGCCACCTTCCCAGCCCAAAATAAGTTTTTTTTAATGTGTTGATTCTGGGGTTTGAACTCAGGGCCTCAGCACTGAGTTTCTTTTTCCCCAAGGCTACTACTAAAATTGGAGCACAAATCTCTTGAAATTTCCTGCCAAACAAACTCCATAACTAAGATCTCAAAGACAGGTAGAAATGCAAGCCTGAGTCACTTAAGTATTATATCATGTACTCAAGTTAGAATGTGACAGGGAATAACAAAAATATCTATTGATACTATTATCTTTGATGATGAAGCCATTTTCCTTCTCCTTTTCCTCAAAGCCTGAGAGGTCATTTAAAGTAACAACATGGCTCCTTTATCTTCAGCATTTCTAAGGGTAAGTACACTGCCCACAAACAACTAGTTTCATATTCAATTATATACACACAAAATGAAATATCATGGAAAAGCAACACATATCTATTTGCAAAAAGCTAAAATGACTTCTTCCTTGTTCTCTTACTCAAAAGATCATTTGCCATGAAATAGATTGTCCTTGAAAAAATCGTGTTAAGTATGTCAGGGTTAGAGAGACAAAGACATATGTCTTCTCTCTGTGGAAGTTAGATCTAAATTATAAACATTCATGAAAAAACATATTCAGGGTCCTAGGCATACATACAAGCTGAATAAATTCTGGTATACTCATGGAAGATTGAAAGAGTGTAACTCCTTTAAACAACTCAGAGTTTAACAAACTGAATACCAGGAGGCTGAAACATGTGTTCCATATGTGGAGAGTGGGAGGAGGTCAAGGGGTAGAGGATGGTGATTGGAGGGAGAGAAGGTGGGTAACCAAACACAGTCCTAATAGTCAATGTATATGCGTGAATATAAAACCAGGTAACTTGAGAACATAGAGATGGGGTTGGGAGATATGTGGGAGAAGGATGAATGCAATGACATTGATCAAGATGCATTGTATTCAAAAAGTGACATGCTGTCAGTAAAAGTCCTTTGTAAAAGCAATTAAATAAGAAAGTCATATAAAAAGTAAGTCACACCCCATGTCTACTGGCTCAATTTGCCTCCTCCAAGTGATCTGTGTAAAAAGCTCAGCTGCTTTCAGATAATTACCTCAAGTTTCTTCAGGAGGAATTTCATTTGCACTGCGGAACTCAGAGAGTGCTCAGGCCACATCTCTGTGATTTCACCTTCCAAGTCATTCATCCAGGTCATCATTTCTGTGACTCTCCACATGATGGAAATTTCTCCATCGGAAGCCGCAACAACAGAATGATTTCCCCTTAATTTCTGCAGTTGACAAGTCAGGATATCACAAAAGAATTCTCATTTGATAAAAGGTCTTGCTACCATAATTATGCAGGTTACCACAAACCCAACACAACATTTAACCTTAAAATACATGACCCACCCTTCCCACACCCAGTAATGATATAAAACTTTTACATAATGTAGCACAGTACCAGATACTATGAGAAAAATGTAAATCTTATTTTGCCCTTAAGAAAGATCTCATTAGAGGTCAGTGAAGTAACTAAGACCTAGATTAAGTGGTGCCACAGAAAAATAGTGTCAATAAAAATTGTTGAATTGGAAAAAAAAATTTTAGAATATTTGTGGGCTAACAATCAAATGCTGATTCAAATACCAAGATCTCCCTGTATCAGTTGAAGCACTGGTGGGCTTTGGAGAAAGCATCCCTAACATCAAACCCAGACCTTCCAACTACACAGGCTACAGCAGAAAGGGAGTCAGGGCAGAATCCTAGCCATAGCCTTCCTTTTCTTAGATTCTCTATAGCACATGCTCAGGCTAATTTGGCACCATGAATATGTGTTCTTGCACACTGTGTACACACATAAACACAAATCCTCCCACATAATTAGGATCTCATGAGAATTTAGATGGGAGCCCACTTATCTCAAATATGGACATGAGATAATGACCTATGAACTTGGTTAGACACTGACCAGGAAGATGGAGATCTGGAGGTGAAGCTGAAGAATCCCTTGAACAAGACCTCTTTGTAGCAGGTGAAGTGCTATTTGAGGAGGGTGGCACAATCCCCAGATTCAAACCCATAACCAAGTCTATAGAGGCCAGGAAGGGACATGGGGCAAACACCAAGCCCTAGCCGTCCTTCTCTTAGTCCCACTGTAACACATTATCAGGTAAATCTGGCAACAGGTAAATGAGAACCTGTGTGCGTGTGTGTGCATGCGTGCGTACGCACACACACACAAACACACACACACACACACACACACACACACACACACACACACAAACTTCACGCATGATTCTGTACACTCTGGAGGATAGAGCACCCCTTACCTCAAAACAGGGGCTTCCTGAGGGTAGCACATCACTACAGTCAGTGTATGAAAAGTTTGGTGAAGGCAGTAGACTCAATGGCTCCAACCCCATCGCCACTCTCAGTTGACACACTGGACGCAAGCAATCCCCAGTTATGCCTGAGAAGAAAGCCCAGGTTGTCAAACAGCCCCCACCTTCCTTCTCAAGTGGACTCTTAAGCATACATTCATTCCTATCTGAAGCTACATGTGTACAACTGCGTAACCCTTCATCGTGCCTCAGCAACCACACCAGGGGAAGGGCCATCTTACCTCAAAATGGGGCCTCAAGGCACTTGGGCACATGTGTTCCAGCAAGATGGAGATCTGAAGAGGTCTTTGGACACTAGGTCCCACCAGCATTTGAGAGACCACTTGGGGGTGGCAGTGTTAATGGCTCCAGTACTACAACCACCAGTGAATGTGTGAGCCCTGCACTACAGGTTTTAGTAAGGTGGACTCTAATCCCCAGCCTTCCTTCTCTGGTGACTGCCACAGCCTATGTCCAGACCAACCTTGTACCACATGCATGTGCATGTGCGTGTGTATACTTAAGTGTGCATTTCATGGACATACTTTCACCCACGCATGTTGAGAGAAAAGAGGCTTGGAGAACAGGGTTGAGGGACTGAGGGCAGTGGGAGGAGAGTGGGCAAGGTGGCAGGGGAGCTGGGGAGGCTGTGGAAGGTGGGGGTGGGGAAATAGGAAGGACCGGGTAGAAGGGACAGGTCCACTAAACCCATTTAACTCAAAATAGGGTCTTCCCAGGATGGATCCCACAGGGAACTGGAGCTGAGGGATGAGGGAAGATACTCACCTAAATCTTTGTTTTCCAAGAATGATAAGTGCAGTACTGACATTAGACAAAAAAGCCTAAGCCAGGAGGTGAAGTGGGGAAGACTTACTCTAGGCCTTCCTTCTCTGGCAGCTCTCACAGACCTTGTTCAAGAAATTTGGCACCACTTCCAAGCATGCTATGGGAATGCCTTGTGCATGAGCAGATGTCCACACATGCCCGCATGCATGCATCTGTTCCCATGGGAAGATGAGTAGAACTGGGAGAAGGGAGGGGAAGAGGAGCCTGGATGAGGGATGGAGATGAAAGTTGGGATAAGGTGTGGTGCCAAAGTGGGAGGTAAGGTTGGGGTCAGAAGTGAGGGTGAGGGTTGGGCTGGAAGGGGACTGAGGAGTGGAGCTAGAAGTAGTAGTAAGTTTGAGGCCCGATGTGGGGTGAGAGGTGGATCTAAGAGTGAGGGTGAGGGATGAAGCCAGAAATGAATGTGAGGAATGGAAGCAGAAGTGTGGATGAGGTGTGGGACCTAAGTTGGATGTGTGAGTGGGACCAGAATTGGTGTTGAGGTTGGGGCTAGAAGTAGGATGAAGGGTGCATCAGAGCATGGTTGTGAGGGGTGAGGTTGGAAGTGTGGGTAGGTTGATAACAGAAGTAGGATGAAGGGTGGATCCGATATGGTGATGGATGAGGTCAGAAATGGGGGGGTGAATAGTGGAGTCGTAAGTGGGGTGTGGGTGGATACAATACTGGGAATGAGGGGTGAAGCTGTAAGTGAGGGTTGGGGTTACAGTGGGGGTGAGGAAGTGAGGTGAGTGGTGGATCCAAGAGTGGGGTGAGGGTTGGAGCTGAAAGTAGGGGTAAGGATCTGGCCCAGAAAAGGCAGTGAGGATTTGGTCAGGTAGGGAGACAGGCCCACTTACCTGGAATCAGAGTCATCATGGGATGTGTCCAGCACCTGGGGCCACACAAGAGGAAGGTGGAGATCTGCCTCACTTGAAGCCCTAGAGTCCCTCTAGTACCACATCTCAGAAGCAGGAGGTAGCAGCAGCTTCCCCACCTCCAGCCCTACAACTGTCAGCAGATGCCAGGAGACCTAGGAACCTCAAACTACAGTAGCCTCTGTCTATGGTGACTGTATTGCCAATGTGCAGGTCAGTTGGGCATCACGTACATGCATTCAGATGTATATGCACACACATTCCCCTCACCTACGCATGTTGGGGTGGCCTTGGGTCCAGAGGGACAGGGTGGGGCAGGATGCAAGGTAGGCGGAGGGGGAAGGAACACGGTGGGTGTGGGCCAGGCTGTGAGGAGGGGAAATCAACTGGAGGATAGTGGAGCCTAGCAAAAGGATATGGTTCCAAGAAGAGGTTTGGGCCCACTCAACTAGAAAGAGAGTTGTGTTGGGATGGCTTCCATAGTGTAAAGAAGGAGCAGTGGAGGACTTGGAGGGGACTTGATGGATGGTGGAGCTTACCTAGAATCTGGGTTGTCCAGGAAAATTTCCCGGGAGAACCATTCTGGTGAGTGTATTGCCTATGTTCTGGCCAAGCATTCATCTCATATAAGCATGAGCACACATTCCCACATCCATGAATGTTAAGGTGACCTGGGAGGAGGACAGAAGGAGCAAACAGAGTGGTCCTGGGGTGAGGGAAGGAATGAGGATAGGAGTAGACAAAGCAATGATGGATAGGTGTCTTTCCAATGTAGATGAGAGGGGTCAGAAAGAGGGGTTGGGCTCACTTCACTAGAAACAAGGGTGTATGAGGATGGCTGCAGCAGGGGGACAGCGGCAGAGTGATGGGTGGGGAAGAAGAGGATGACAGGTTGTCTCCATGGTGTTGCCTTTCTATGGTGCAGCACTGGTTGGGAATGGACATGATTAAAACTTTCATCACTTTTTTTAAAAAATAATCAATAGATTTTTAAGTTTCCAGTTTTAAATTTCCAATTTTCCATGCAGTTAGGAAGTTGATATGATGCAAAGAAGTCTCAAAACGGTATATCATTTAGTTTTGGTGTGTCTATGGGGGTGCCAGTCTGATGTTATTCTTCTCTAGGCTAGGACTCTAGCATTTGCTATAGTTTTACTTTCAGATCTTTTGATTATGCATAAGAGAAAAGAAATATCTCTCTTTCCTGCCTGGTCTAGTTTCAAACTACAATTCTCAGCTCTCAGGCTCTTGAATAGTCAGTATTACAGGCATTAACCACTGCCGCCCAGCTGTGTTACCTACATTTAAATCATATGGTATGCTGAGTGTTATCCACTCATTAATTTGTGCAACAGTGCTGCCAAAAATAAATAGTAAAAAAACAAGATATTACTGAGATTTTCCTAAACCAAAAAAAAAAATAATGACCCATAATATGCTCAATTTAAGTGATGAATTAAAAATTATGCAGCTGTTGAAAAGCAACATATATTTGGTCATTATGAGAAAAATGATTCAAATAGCCAGAGTAATCAAGATACAGAGAATAAGCAAGGTGCGTGGGGGGGGGGGCGTTGGTTGTGGGGTTTGAATTCGGCCTGGGTGCTCTCCCCTAACACTTCTGCTTAAGGCTGGAGCTCTACCACTTGCGTCACAGCATCACTTCTGATTTTTTAGTGGTTAATTGGAGATAAGAGTTTCACAATCTTTCCTGCTCAGGTTGGCTTTGTACCTCTATCCTCATATCTAAGCCTCCTGAGTAGCTAGAATTACAAGCATTATTTCCCAGTGCTGCCCTGTTGTGGGTTTTTTTT
Source organism: Dipodomys merriami (assembly GCF_024711535.1). Lineage (NCBI taxonomy): Eukaryota > Metazoa > Chordata > Mammalia > Rodentia > Heteromyidae > Dipodomys > Dipodomys merriami. The sequence continues at coordinate 213,821 of NW_027202420.1, read as the reverse complement.
TAATTTATTTTTTATTGTGAAAATACTGTACAGAGGGGTTATAATTACATGGGCAAGATAATGAGTACATTTCTTACCAAGCATTGCAGCCTCCTCCTTTGTTTCCCCTTCCCATCCCTTCCCACCTTCCTCCTGGCCCCCCCATCCTCCCCGTTCCCCACCCCCCGCAACCAAAGTTGTAAAGTTCGTTTTCGACATAACAACTTGTATATCTCATTGTTGCAATGGGTCCACCTGTATCCCTATTTAAACGATTTATTTTCCCCTTCCCCTCCACAAATTATACCGGTATCAAATACAGTGAAAGCAGGGGTTATACTGTGGGAGAAGGACATACAAAGCAACAAAGAAATAATCTTATAAATGTGTTAAAAACAATCACATGAAAGAAAAAAATAACATGTGAATACATACCTTAGGGTTCATTTCCCTAACATCACCTTATCTGAACTTTTCTGCTTGACTCAGACATATGCTAGATATTGCAAATACGGGAAACCATGGGATCTGTTTCTTTGGGCCTGGCTTACTTCACTTAATATATTTTTTTCCAAGTCTTTCCATTTCCTAACAAATGGAGCAATGTCATTCTTTCTGATGGAGGCATAGAATTCCATTGGGTATATATACCACATTTTCTTGGGAGGAGGATCACAAAATCCTGTTGTGTTTTTTTGAGCAGTGTAAATATGTACAATTTTTAAGTTTTTAATGTAGCCCACTTCATTTAGCATCAAGGTACAGATGCTCTGATCTACTGTCTACATGGTAATCACTGAATTTTTAAATTCTGACTTCCTGAACATTTTCAGGATTTCTCTTTTTAATCATACATTTAGGTATCAGATGATTCCTATGGTCATTTTTTCATTTAAGAAAAATCATTTCTGATTTTATTTAAAGTCTAAGACTGGAACTTGAACTTGGTAATTGATTCTGTTGCTCATTAACTAGTCCCTTACCACGTGAGCTATCCATTTAACCTCTAATTTCAGGTTTTTCAAAAAACCAGAAAAGATAATAGGAGCATTGTAACTTCAAGAGCAGCCTGAGCTACATGGCAAGTCCCTGCCAAACACACACACACACACACACACACACACACACACACACACACACACACACACACACACAAAGAGCTGGTGAGTTTGGAGGAGGGAAAAGTGTTATTAATAGCAGTGATACCAGCATAAAAAATTTAGTGTGCGTGCGTGTGTGTGTGTGTGTGTGTGTGTGTGTGTGTGTGTGTGCTGATCCTAGGACTTGAAATCAGTGCCTGGGCACTATTCCTGCAGTTTATACTCAAGTCTAGCCCTCTACCACTTGAAGCAAACCTCCCCCTCACCTTTTTGGAGGTCATAGGAGATGAATCTCATTTACTTTCTTCTCCAGGCTGACTTAGCACCTAGATCCTGAGGTCTCAGCCTCTTTTCTAAGTAGGATTAGAGAAGTGAGCCTGTAGTGGGTGTTGTATTACTATTAAGTAATATGGTAAACATCATGCCAGTTTATACTCTTTCAAGCAGAGGTTGAGTGTTTCACACAGACCTAAGACACAACCCACTCCATATCTGATAACATCCAGATCTCATAATACGATGAGATAAGTTTTGTTATGCTAACTTTACCTATGAAGAATTTGAGGTCCAGAGAGTTTAGTTAAATTTGAGTCCCCAGTTTGTATATAGTGGAGCCTGTATTAAAGCTCAATTAGGTTTGTTTATTTCAGAAAACATTGAGCCAGCATGTATTCTAGTCAGCATGTGTTCTAGCAAGTGCTGCTCTTTGTAAGTACTATTTTCTGCCTGATAGATGAACTTTCTCCTGTATGTATGACTTATTCCTCACTCTTTAACTTTGCACCACTCTCACAAGCTAGGTAAAGTACAAGTGATGAGAAGAGCCATTTTGAACAGGAAACTGATAATGGGGTTTGAGCTTGGTATCACATACATATGATTTTCTTTCATTTGACTCAAGCCTCCAGTATTATATTTGTCTGATTTTCTTTTGTATTGTTATTATAAATGTGATTTATACAGAGATTGTAATCATATAATTCAGGTAATGGATATATTTCTTTTTTAATTTTTATATATTTTTTATTGTGAAAATACTGTACAGAGGGGTGAAAATTACATGGGCAAGATAATGAGTACATTTCTTATCAAGCATTGTAGTCTCCTCCTTTGTTTCCCCTTCCCATCACTTTCCAGCCTCCCCCTACTCGCCCCTCCCAATCCTCTCCCCCCCACCAAAGTTGTAAAGTTCGTTTTGGACATGACAACTTGTATTTGCACTGTTGCAACGGGTCCACGTGTATCCTTATTTAAACGACTTGTTTTTCCCCTTCCCCTCCACAAATTATGCCGATATCAAATACAGTGAAAGCAGGGTTTATATTGTAGGGGAGAGACATACAAAGCAACAAGGAAATAATTGTAAAATTGCATTAGAAACAAATGCATGAAATAAAAAAAAACATTTAAAATACATATTTTAGGGTTCATTTTCCTAACATCACCTTATCTGACCTGTTCAGCTTGACTCATATATATACTAGATATTGCAAATAAGGGAAATCATGGGACCTATGTTTCTTTGGGCTTGGCTTACTTCACTTAATTTAATTTTTTCCGAGTCTTTCCATTTCCTAACAAATGGGGCAATGTCATTCTTTCTGATGGAGGCATAGAATTCCATTGTGTATATATAACACATTTTCTTGATCCATTCATCTACTGAGGGGCATCTGTGTTGGTTCCAGATCTTAGATATGGTAAATAATGCTGCAATAAACATGGTTGTGTTGGTAGCTTTAGTGTGGTCTTGTTTGTAAATATTTGGGTAAATGCCCAAAAGTGGGACTGCTGGGTCATAGGGGAGCACCATGTGGAGTATTTTGAGGATCTTCGATACTACTTTCCAAAGTGGTTGAACAAGTTTATACTCCCACCAACAATGCAGTAAGGTTCCCTTGTGTCAATATCCCCTCCAGCATCTGTTGTTATTAGAGTTATTGATTTTTGCAACTCTAACTGGGGTGAGTTGGAATATCAATGTTGTTTTGATTTGCATTTCTTTTATGGCTAGGGAGGTTGAGCATTTCTTCATGTGTCTATTGGCCATCCTTTTTTCTTCTTCAGAGAAGTTTCTCTTTAAGTCATTAACCCACTTATTTATTGGGCAGTTGTTTCTTTGAGGATTTGTTGTTGGGGGATTTAATTTTTTGAGTTCCAAGTATATTTTAGATATGAGACCCTTGTCCGTTGTATGGCTAGTGAAGTTCTTCTCCCAATCTGTGGGCTTTCTATTGATCTTGCTAGCTATGTCCTTTGCCATGCAGAAGCTCTGAAACTTCATGCAATCCCATTTGTCCAACCTTTATTTGATTTGTTGTGCTTCCGGGTCTCTATTAAGAACATTTTGGCCTGTGCCAAGGAGACCTAGGATTTCTCCTATTCCATCCTGTAATGTTTTCAGAGTGTCTGCTTGAATCCGAGGTTTTTGATCCATTTGGAGTTGATTCTGGTGCAGGGTGATATATAAGGATCTAGCTTTAGTTTTCTACATGTAGTTAACCAATTTTGCCAGCACCATTTACTGAAGAGGCTGTCTTTCTTCAATTCTATTTTTTTTAGCTCCCTTATCAAAGATTAGATAGCTATAGGTCTGTAGGTTCATTTCTGGGTTTTCAATTCTATTCCATTGGTCCTGAGGTCTGTTCTTGTGCCATTACCAAACTGTTTATTCCTTTGGCTTTATAGTAGAGTTTGAATTTTGGTATTGATATTCCTCCAGCAGTGTTCTTTCCGTTGAGGATTGTTTTTGCTATTCGGGGTCTTATTGTTCCGTATGAATTTTTTGGATTGCCTCTTCTATTTCCTTGAGGAATGAGGTAGGAATTTTGGTAGGTATCTCCTTAAATTTGTAGATAGCCTTGGGAAGTATTGCTATTTTCACGATGTTAATCTTTCCAATCCTGGAGCATGGGAGTTTTTCCCATTTTCTAAGTTCTGTTTTGATTTCATTTTTCAAGTTTTTAAACTTTTCATCATAGAGGTCGTTCACTTCTTTGGTTAAGTTTATTCCTAAGTATTTTATTTTTTCTGGGGCTATTACAAATGGAGTTGCTTTCCTAAATTCAGCCCCACTTTTCTCATTGTTGGCATACAGAAAAGCCATTGATTTTTGAGGGTTAATTTTATATCCTGCTACTTTGCCAAAGTTTTCAATCAGCTTGAGTAATTTGGGAGTGGAGTCTATGGAATTCTTTAAATACACGATCATGTCATCTGCAAAGTAGGAGAGGTTTTTTTTTTTTTTTCACTATTTGGATCACCTTTATGTCTGCATCTTGCCTTATTGCTGTAGCTAGGCATTCTAATACTAGGTGGGAAAGAAGTGGAGAGAATAGACATCCTTGACTTGTTCCTGCCATAAGAGGAAATGACTTTAGTTTTTCACCATTAAGTATAATGCTGGCTGTAGGTTTGTCATATACAGCATTTATTGTATTGAGGCATGTTCCATGGTTTCCTAATTTTTCCAAATCCTTCATCATACAGGGGTGTTGGATCTTGTCAAACGCTTTTTCTACATCTATTAAAATAACCATGTGGTTCTTATTCTTGCTCCTGTTGATGTGATGAATGATATTAATTGATTTGTGTATATTGAACCAGGTTTGCATCCCTGAAATGAATCCTGTTTGATCATGGTGTATGATTTTTGGATGAATTGTTGATGTCAATTGGCCAGAATTTTGTTGAGAAGTTTTGCATCAATGTTCATCAAAGAAATGGGTCTATAGTTATCTTCCTTTGATGAGTCCCTGCCTGGTTTTGGGATGAGGGTCATGATGGCTTCATAGAATGTGTTCGGTAGTGAACTTTCTCTTTCGATTACATTGAAGAGTTGGAGGAGTATTGGTGTGAGCTCAGCTTTGAAGGCCTTGTAGAATTCCGCTGTAAAACCCTCTATTTCTCTACTTTTCTTAGCTGGGAGATCTCTTATTGCTGTTTCTATTTCAATGCTTGATATGGACCTGTTAAGATGGTTTAACTCCTCTTATTTTAGTATTGGCGTGTCAATATTTACTAGGAAATAGTCTATTTCTGCCAAGTTCTCAAAATTATTAGCATAAAGTTTTGAGAAATATTCCCTTAAAATGTTCTGAATCTTGGTTTTTTCCGTGGTGATATTTCCATTCTCTTCTTTGAGTTTATTTATTTGGGTGTGTTCTCTTCTTTTTCTGATAAGATTTGCTAAGGGTCTGTCAATTTTGTTAATATTTTTGAAGAACCAACTCTTTGTTTTGTTGATTCTTTGTATAGTTTTTTTTTGGATTCTAATTCATTTAATTCTGATTTAATTTTAATTATTTCTTTCCGTCTACTGGATTGGGGTTTATTTTGCTGCTCTCTTTCAAGAGGGTTCAGATGCCTCATTAAATTTTTGGTTTCAGATCTCTCCAATTTGTTGATGTAGGAACTCAGAGCTATAAACTTACCTCTGAGTTCTGCCTTTGCTGTGTCTCAGAGGAGCTGGTAATTTGTGTGCTCGTTTTTGTTCTATATCATGAACATTTGAATTTCCTTTCTAATCTCTTCCCTGACCCACTGGTGATTCAGCAGTGTGTTGTTCATCCTCCATGTGTTACCAGACTTTCTTTGGTGGCTTTTGGTGTTGAGTTCTAATTTTATTCCCTTGTGGTCTGAGAGAATGCAATGTATAACTTCAATGTTTCTGAATTTGGACAAGTTTGCTTTGTGGCCTAAAATGTGGTCTATTTTAGAAAATCTTCCATGTGTTCCTGAGAAAAACGTGTATTCTGATGCTGCTGGGTTAAATATTTGGTAGATGTCTGTTAAATCTAGTTGATTTGTGCAGTTTTTTAGATCTGCAGTTTCTTTGTTGAGTTTTTGCGGAGTTGATCTATCTAGTGGGGAGAGTGGTGTGTTCAAATCCCCAACTATTAATGTCTTTGGATCTATGTGGGAGTTGAGGGAAAATAGTGTTTCTTGGATAAATTTGGGTGCTCCTTTGTTTGGCGTATAGATATTTAGAATTGTAATATCCTCCTGAAGGAGAGATCCCTTAATTAGTAAGTAGTGACCTACTTTATCTCTTCTCACAAATTTTAATTTGAAGTCTATTATATCTGATATTAGGATTGCAACTGCCGCGTATATTTAGGGCCATTTGCTTGGTAGATTGTGTTCCAGCCTTTAACATTGAAAATGTGTTTGTTTTTACGGGCAAGTTGTGACTCCTCAAGGCAGCAGATAGAAGGATCTTGCTTTTTAATCCCACAAGACATTCTATGTCACTCAATTGGAGAATTAAGTCCGTTAAGTTTGAGAGATAGGACTGAGATATATTTGCCATGTTATCCACCTTTATGGGGGCTGTGACAACTGTGTCTTTCCTATGGTTCTTGGATTCTCAGTTTGGGTGCAGTTTCTTGGCATTTATTGTGGTTTTGTTGGTTTTCTATGTGTAGGACATCTTTAAGAATCTTTTGTAGTGCTGGTTTGGTGGAGATGTATTCTTTCAATTTTTCTTTGCTATGTAAGGCTTTTATTTGGCCTTCAGTTATGAAGGAGAGTTTATCTGGGTACAGTATTCTTGGTTGATAGTTGTTTTTCTTTAGGGCATGGCATACATCACTCCAAGGTCTTCTTGCTTTGTCGCTGTTGAGAAATCTGAGGTGATTCTAATTGGTTTCCCTTTATAGGTGATTAATCCTTTATCCTTGACTGCTTTAAGGATCTTTCCTTGGTCTGAATTGATCCTGTGTGGATTATAATGTGAGGGTAGGATGTCCTAATCTGGTCAGGTCTATTTGGTGTTCTAAAAGCTTCTTGTATCTGAACAGGTCTATCTTTTTGCATTTTTGGGAAGTTATCTGCTAAGATCCTGTTAAACAAATTTCCTAGACCATTAACTTCTGTTTCTCAGTGCTCCTCTACACCCATTATCCTTAGATTAGGCCTTCTGATCGTGTCTTCCAAGTGTTGGATAGATCTATCATATTTCCTGGACTTGACTTGGATGGTTGTATGTTCTTTCTCTATAATATCTAGGCTATCTTCAATCCCCGAGATTTGATCTTCTGCATGGTCTAACCTGCTGTCGAGACATTCTACTTTGTTTTTTATTTCTTTTCCTTCTAGTTGGTCAGCTTTAGTGGTTTCAAATTCTTTGTTGAAGCTTTGTTTTAGATCTTGTATGTACTTCTTTACTTCCTTAATTTGGTGTTCAGTGTTTATTCTCAAATCACTTAGTTGATTGGTTATGGTTTCCTTGGACTCCCATTCCTTCTGTTTGGTTCCATTCAGCATTCCCTTTGTGGTCTCCCTGACTTCCTTCAGCTTTTTATTAATGGATTCCATGAATGCCTTTAGTGATCTTTGAGTATTCTCATCTTGCTCTCTCAATTCCTGTATTACTCTTTGCTTACCTTCCTCATGTTCACACCATTCCTGTAGTTCTCTTTGAGTGTTCACAGCCTGCTCACACCATTCCTGCCTTTCTTTTTGAGTATTCTCACACTGCTCACACAAATCCTGTATCAGTTTTTGAGTAGGTTCCTCATGCTCATGATATTCCTGTATAAACCTTTGGATTGCCTCCTCTCTCTCACTATCATGCTCATACAGAGTCCATTTTTGTTTTCAATCTTTTCATTTATCATGTTTGCCAGCAGTGTTTGTAGAGCTATTTGGGAACTCTACTCTGGATTATTCATTATCTATTCTGTCCCTGATTATCATGAGTGGGAGTTCAATACCCGGAGTTGCCATCTTTCTTGTGTTTCTCTGGCTTACTCTGCCCATTTGGGATGAAAATAACACCAGTTTTGTTCTAGAACACTATCTTAAGGCAAGCATCAACCAAAGTCTCTATTTGCACAGTCTATAGTCTGCAGATACAATGTAATTCAACAGATAAATCTATTCAACATCAAACAACTATATATTAATGGGCTACGAACTGCAAAGAAGAATTTGGTAAACCAGAAATTATTAAGTTTAGGGAGAGATGTGAGTAAAAAATAGGAATAGAGTGATGTGGCAAGGCACAGGGAGAGTTAACTTAACTAAGTCCTATACTCAAAGCAGGAAATAGGTTGGATGGTATGAAAGGAGAGAGAAAAAATAAAGAACAAAGAGAAAGGAAAAAAAAGAGACCCGACAAAATAGAAAAGTAAAAACTAAAAATATGCAGGACTGAAAACAAACTATTCAGAGAAGAATGTGCATATAATGAGAGAAGAGGAGGTATATAAAGGAGATGTGAAAAACTTAAAAATAGAAATACTTAAAATATCATATAGGTTTAATGAGGTAGTACTGCTATTAAGGAATTTAAGCCTAAGAGGTTTTGAATTGAGTAATAAATTTGTGGATTAAATGTGTACACAATGGGGGCTAAGGCCTAATCATCGACTACGGGTTTATCTGAGGATGCGCAGAACAACAATTAAGTCACATAAAGAAGAATGAAGGAGAAGAAAAGGTGAAAACGATAAGAAAGAAAGAAAAAAGATCTGAAGTTTAGTAGAGCTAAACAAAAAAAAATTAAAGAAAAAAAAAGAAAGAAAGAAAAACACACACACTCATATACCCCTAAAATAAAAATTATAAGAGGAAAAAAAGTTACTAGAAAAAAATTTTTTCAAAAAAGGTAAAAATTAAAAATTTTAAAAAAAGTTTTAGAAAAAAATTTTTTTATAAAATGTACAAAAAAAAGAAAAAAAGTTATTTGATTTTTTTTGGAGGGGTGGGAAAAATTCTGTATCTCCCTTGTGTCCATAACCAGCCTCTTGTTGGAGTCTCTGGTCTGCTTGTGGTGATTGATTTTCCTGTGGCTTGCTTGGTTTCTTAAGTCAGTTTGTTTGAACAGGCAGAAAAATGCTCTGCTTTCTCCAATGTTTTGCCATCCTCCTCCCAGGTTAGTTCAATGGGAGGGAGATCTGCTTTGAGTATCACAAAAGATGGAGATGGGTTTTTCCTCACGTTTGTAGATGCTGTGATGAGGCTAGGTTCTGGGTAGAGTTGAGGCCTTTCAGCAAACAGTAGCTTTTCCCGGGGGTTGGTTTGTGAGAAACTCACAGAGCCCAGCCTGGAGCCACTCTCAGGTTTTATGTTACTGAATTTCAATTGATTGTCAAGGCTGCTAAAGGGAGGGGCAGCCTCTGGCTCTGATAACCCAGTGAAGAAATCCACTCCTGGGGCTGGTGCCCTTGCTGGGTGACTTTTCCCTGGGTGGAGCTGAGTCTGGCAGGTCAAGTTAGGTTCTTGTGACCTGCTAAATGACTCTAGTTTTCTTCCAAGGCCTGAGTTGGAGCTAGCAGCTCCACTGAGCTTTGTCAGTATCCAAGATGGAGATATCCGGTACTGGGGGGGGGGTGGCCTTCCCTCCTCTGCTCCCTGAGAAGGAGTGAGGACTGTTAGGCTTCTACTCACTCTGAGTCTTGGTTCCTGTGTCATCTGTGGTCTGCGAACTGCAGGATGAAGATGCCTGCTCCTTGTCTGTTCTTTCTGTGTTGAGTAGAATTTGCTTGCCCACCATGTGTGGCTCCTTCGTCCCGGACTCTGTTTTGCAGGTATGGCGGCTACAGCCACCACTGCCACCGCTGCTGCTACAGCGGCAGCTGCTGGCAAGTGCTCAGATCTGTCTCCTTGCCTGAATTTTCCCTCTCTGGCCTAACTCTCTGTACTGTGATGGTACATTTGGTGCGATTCTCTGGCTTAGGACTGTTCACTGGAATTCTAAAACTGCTTTCTATGCGAGAGCTTGTTTAGCCTCCAGCTTTTCCTCCACCATCTTCCCAGAACTCTGAATATATTTCTTTTTGGAAGTGTCACCATTTCCCTTTCTCTCTGTTTTTCTCACTCACTGGTTTAGTTTTTATTATCATTATTATTAATATTATTATTATGGTGATGTAGAGGGGTTAGTTACATTCGTGTGGTTATGACTACATTTCTTTTGTCTTTGTGGCTTGAACCTCAGGCCTGGGAACTGTCTCTGAGCTCTTTTACTGAAGAATGGCACTCACATTGAGTGACAGCTGTACTTCCACAAGTACATTTCTTTTTGAACAATGTCACCCTTCCCTTCATCTTTTCCAGTGTTCTCCTCCATCCCTACTAATAAGTTCCATAGTTCATTTTGAACATAATATCAACTGAGTACCACTACGCATATGTTCATCCTTTGTCCCTCATTTCTAGGTCCCCTTTACCTTTCCAAAGAGATAAATGAAAAAAAATTACAAAAATGAAAGAAAGTAAAGAAAAAAATCATCTTGATTCTGTTCCTGGTCACTGGTCATTTTTGAAGAAGGTTCTCTCTCTCTCTCTCTCTCTCTCTCTCTCTCTCTCTCTCTCTCTCTCTCTCTCTCTCTCTCTCTCTCTCTCTCTCTCTCTCTCTCTCTCTCTCTCTCTCTCTCTCTCTCTCTCTCTGTGTGTGTGTGTGTAAGTTTTTATGTGTCAATACTGGAGCTTGAACCTAAGAAGCTGACTAGCTTTTTTACTCAAGGCTAACAGTCTATGACTTGAACCAAATTTGTACTTCTGGATTTTTGAATAGTTAATTGGAGATAAAGTTTTCACATATTTTCCTAGTTGGCCTTACTTCAATCCTCTTTCCTCAAATTTCAGCCTTCTAAATAGCTAGAGATACAGGTGTAAGCCACTGGTGGTGCTTGGCCTACCTTCTTTATGTTAAGTAGATGAAATTTAAAAGAAAGTTGCAACAGTAGTTCAAATGAAATTAACTTTCTCAGCTTCATTAAGTTTTAATACTTTGTCACACTTAATGTGTACAGAACAACAATTTTTTGTAGATGTTCCTGCAATTTGGTTTTCATCTTGGTTTTTCCTCATGATGAACTTGATTTTATAGCTTTTACATATGAAATATTGATAGGAATATGTCCTGAGTGCATTAACGATATCTTGTTGGCTTTCATAGGAAATGGTGCAAGCTAAAACTTGTCATGATAAATTTGTGTGCCACACCCTGATGATATACCCACATTCTTACCCAGAAGACAGTAGTGCCTGTTACAAATCATTTAGATGTGACAAAACCTTGACTCAGGCCTTTTCTACCACCTCCCTCTATGTCCTTCTCTTAGCAATCCTGAGTCTCCAGTGACCATGACAGAGCCCTGATGGACCTTCTCAGTACACACAGCCAAGGTCACCAGTCAGGCATGGCACTCACATCGGGATGCGAGACCGGTGTTTGCTTTCTATGATTGTATGAAACAGGAACTGTTAGGTCCCTAAGCTGTCCACAGTCCTAAGGGTTCCTCATTGAGCATTCGAACATAAGAATTAAGGAGATATCAAATTCAGTCTTCTTTCTGCCAGTTATGCACGTTTTTCTTCTGCTGCTGTCATCTTCTGTTGAAATAAATGATCTGGGATCTAGAAGCCATTTTGCTTATTCTAGACCCTTAGGGTAAGTCTGGGCTTTATACTTAGACAAAAAGATATGTAGTGATAAGAAACTTAACATTTTTTCTATTCTATTATTACCCAAATATGTTTGCAAATTCTACCAATAATGCTTATTATTAAGAGACATTTATTTAACAGTCACTTTCTCAAATTCCTAACTTCCTCAATGAGCTAAGAGAAGCCACAGAAACTCTCAGGGTCAATTCAGTTCGACCTCTTATTCAGGAAGTAGTGCCAGTGTGCTAGACCTCCAAATTGAACAAAGAATACTGCTTATATCTCAGATTACCCACCCAAACTATACCAAAGAAATCTAAGGACAAGAGATTAGTCTGACTTGGGAACGAACAACACAGATTAAAAAAAAAAAGATGAGTTCTAAGTTAACAGAAACAAAAAGAAATTTTTGTTTAATATAAAAAAGATACTTGGGTAAATTTGGGTGCTCCATTGTGTGGTGAATATTTAGAATTGTAATATCTTCCTTAAGGAGAGATCATTTTATTAGTATGTATTGACCTTCTTTAACTCTCCTACATAATTTTAATTTAAAATCTATTTCATCAGATATTAAGACTCCAAGTCCTGCATTTTTATGTGGGCATCTTGTATATACATTTTTTCAATTTTGGGGAGGGGAAGGGAAATAACAAAATGATGAACAAAGGATATAGCTTGACCCACTGTAACAATTAAATGTACTCAACACTATGTTGAAAACGAACTTTACATCTTCAGGAGTGGTGGGACAGGAGTTGGGAAGTGGGGAAGGAAGGTGGCAGGAGAAAAACAAAGGAGGAGGTAATAGCACTTGATGGGAAATGTACTCATTACATTACTGAAGTAACTGTAATCCCTCTGTACAGTATTTTTACAATAAAAATATATACAAATAAAAAGTTACATTTCTCTTTATCACTTAATTGTGGTTATATGTATTTGGTACTAGCTTCTTCAAAGTCCTAAAGAACTCTTTCACATGAACTCATCTTGGTAATTTTTTGTTGCTGTTGTTGTTGTTTTTTGTTGTTGTTTTTTATTGTGAAAATACCATACAGATGGGTTACAATTACATGGGCATGGTAATCAGTACATTTCTTTTTTTTTTCTTTTTTTTTTCAATCGTGGGCCTTGAACTCTGGGCTTTGACCCTATCCCTCAGATCTTCAGCTCAAGGCAAGCTCTCTACTGCTTGAGCCACAACACCACTTCCGGTTTCCTGGTGACTTTTTGGAGATAAGAGTCTCACGGACTTCCTCAGTTCACAGCCTCCTGAGTAACTAGGATTACAGACTTGTGCTACTGGCACCCGGCATGAGTACATTTCTTATCAAGCAATGTTTCTTCCTCCTTTGTTTCCCCTTTCGATCCCTTCCCATCACCACCGCGACCCCCCCCCCCCCGGCCAAAATTGTAAAGTTCATTTTTCAACATAATGTCTTTTACATCTCATTGTTGCAATGGGTCCTGTATCCCTATTTAAACAATGTGTTTTTTCTTTCCCCTCCAAAAATTATACCAACATCAAACACAGTGAAAACAGGGGTTGTACCATGGGGGAGGGACATACAAAGCAACAAAGAAATCATCTTGGAAAAAATGATATTAAGTGAAGTAAGACAGGCCCAAAGAAACATAGGTCCCAGGGTTTCCCTTATTTGCAATAACTAGTATATGTCTGAGACAAGCAGAAACGGTCAGATAAGTTGATATTAGGTGAAATGAAGTCCAAGCTTGAGTTTTTTTAAATACATTTTCATTTGAAAAAATCTGTAGAGAGGGGTTTCAGTTACATGAGTGAGGTAATGTGTACATATACTCTCAGGAACTGTTACCTCATCCTTTGTTTTTCCCCTACCATCCTTTCCCTCTCCACCTCCCCAAATACTCTCTCCTTTCCCTCCACAAGTTGTAAAGTTCCTTTTCAACATAGTGTCTTGTACATCTCATTGTTACAATGGGTCAACCTCATATCCCTATTCAAACATTTTTTTTCCTTTCCCCTCCCCCAAATAGAAAAATGTATATACAAGATGCAGGGCACGAGAATCAAACCCAGTGAAAACATGTATTATACCGTGGGGGAGGAACATACCAAAGGAAAAAAAAATCACATAATACATTATAAATACATTTTAAAAAACTGTAGCAAGCAACAAAAAATACGTGTTCTTGTATATTAACCCCTCTGTACAGCATCTTTACAATAAAACAGAATTTTAAAAAATATAAAAATTAAAAAATATATGAAAACTCTAGCTAAATAACTAGTGTATGTTTAAGACAAGCAGAAAAATTCAAAAGCTATGTACATATGACCATATAAGATGACAGTAATTCATTGATTTTCTCCCTCTACGCCTTCCCTCCTCCCACTCCAGCCCCCATCCTTGCCCGCCGCCACAAACTTATTAAGTTCATTTCCAATATAGTGTCTTGTGAGTATCATTGCTGTAATATGACATCTTTTGTACTTCTTTCAGCATTTTGTTATTTCCCTTCGGTTCCCCAAATCAGACAAATACATGTACAAGATGGAGAGTACCAGATTCAAAGACAGAAATTGCAGGGATACAGCCAATGGAAAAAGAAAAAGGAAATAATAAAAGAAGAAAGAACTAGCTGTAGTACATTGGCTACATCAAGATTGACAAATAAAGAACTATGTTTCAATGTGTTGGCATTCATTTAATTTAGCATCATTTTATGTGGTCATATGTTCATATTTCTTGGGCTATTATGATCCTCTGTTAGGACTAACTTAGGCTAACACTAATCATTGCAAATGAGAGAAATCACAGAGCCTAGGTTTCTTTGGGCCTGGCTTACTTCACTTAATATGATTTTTTCCCAAGACTTTCCATTTCCTTACAAAAGGGACAATGCCATTCTTTCTGATAGAAGCATAAAATTCCATTGTGTAAATAGACCATATTTTCTCTATCATTCATCTATTTTTGGGGGGGGGGTCTGGTCATGGGGCCTGAACTCTGGGCCTGGGTGCTGTCCCTCAGCTCTTCAGCTCAAGGCTAGCACTCTACCACTTGAGCCACAGAGCCACTTCAAGCTTTTTTCTTTTTGCTTATGTGGTGCTGAGGAATCACACCCAGGGCCTCATGCATGCAAGGCAAACGCCCTACCACTGAGCCACCTTTCCAGCTCTCATTCATCTGTTGAGGGGCATGTGAGTTGGTTCCCTATCTTAGCTTTGGTAAACAATTCTGCTACGAACATAGTTGTGCTCGTAGCATTAGTGTGGCCTAGTTTGAGATCATTGGGATAAATACTGAGGAGTGGGATTATTGCATCTTAGGGGAGTTCTATATTTAGTCTTTTTAGGAACCTCCATACAGTCTTCCAGAATGGTTGAAACAGCTTACATTCCCACCAACAGTATAGTAGTGTTCCCATCTAGCCACAACTCTGTCAGCATCTGTTATTATTATTATTCTCTGGATAATGGTCATTCTAACTGAGATGAGGTGGAATCTAAAGGTGGTTTTGCAAAAAACACAATTAGGTATGTCCAACACAATTCTGCCATCACAGCTCAGAGTCCTCCAATGTGGTGTTTGTTTCACTATTCACATTTGTGATTTGCAGTGTCTGCTGGCTCCTAGGCTGGCTAACAGAGAGCAATAATGTTTAATAATGTTATTATTAAAACAAACTTGCATTATAGTCATGAATCTGGGTTTCAAAGTACCTTTCCATACCATATACAAATATATACATATATTATGCAATTTATATCTTCATATATACACATCATTTATATGCACATTACACATATGAAATATACACACATATTATATGTACATAACATATTTAAACACGCTATATATAGTGTTATGTATGTATATGTATGTGTGTGTAATGTGCATAAGTGCTAATGAAGCAGAAAAACATGAGATAAAATCCAGCTATTGTTCAACTCTCCAAGCTTTCTTAGCTGGCCCAAGTCTATGTCTTCAGAGAAGGCAAACATGCTGTCTGTTTATGAAAGAGAACTATATGGTCTGGGGTAACACTACCATGCACAGCTATATCCTCCCCAGCCTGAATCCTCTTCTGAGATCAGAGATGTCAGTTCCTCTGCAAGTGTAGTTAGGAGGTTTTACACATAGTGTTGCAATGTGCTATAAATTTGCTGCATTATTTTCTGCTCTGTGATATTACCAATACAATGAGTTGCTGTATCTGCTTCATCACACTGCCATTTCTGATGCATGTGTGTATGTCTTAATTATTTTTGAATTATTATTAAATGAGTGTCCCATGTGTTAAAAAATAAATAAATAAAGGTAGTTTTGGTTTTGATTTGCATTTCTTTTTTAAAAAATACGCTTTTTATTGTAAAAATATTGTACAGGGAGTAACAGTTACATGATTAAGGTCATGAGCACATTTCCTATTGAGCATTGTTGCCTCCTTTGTTTTTGTCCTACCATCCCTTCCTTCCACACTTCCCATACTACTCCCCTCCTCCCCCTTGCCAAAGTTGTAAAGTTCATTATCACCATCTCATTTTTACAATGGGTCAATTGGTATCCCTATTTAAACATTTTATTTTTTTCCCTTCCCTTCCTCAAATTACAAAAATGTATATACAAGACACAGGGCACTGAAATAAAACACAATGAAAACAGGTGTTAAACAGTGGGGAAGGAAGTCATCAAAGAAAAAAAAATCACATAGTACATTATAAATACGTTAAAACCATAGCAAGAAAAAATAAACCACTTGTGTCCCTGTTTTTGGCTTCATTTTGTTTAATATCATCTTTTATTGTCTAATGTACATAGCTTTTGAACTTTTCTACTTGCCCTAGACTTATACTAGTTATTACAAATTAAGAAAACCATGGGACCTATGTTTCTTTGTCTTACTTCACTTAATTAATTTTTTCCATGTCTTTCCATTTCCTAACAAAGGGATGGTGTCATTTCTGACAGGAATTGCCAGTGCACACTGAGAATAAACAAAGATTAATACAGGAATTTCATGAGCATGAGGAAACTAATAAAACATTAATGCAGGAATTGCATGAGTGGGATGGGAATAGACAAAGATCAATTGAAATTCATAGAATCCATAAACAGACAGGAAAAGGAATCTAGGGAGGCCACAAAGGAAATGCTGCATGAAACTCAACAGAAGGAAAGGGAGTCCAATGAAATCATAGTTAATCAAGTAAGGGATTTGAGAATGAACTCTGAAAGCCAAATTAAGGAAGTAAAGAAGTTTGTACAAGATCTAAAACAAAACTCCAACAAAGAATTTGAAGCCACCAAAGCCGACCAATTAGAAGGATAAGAAATAAAAAAGTAAACAAAGTAGAAAGTCTTGACAATAGGTTAGAGCATAGAGAAGATAGAACCCTGGGATTGAAGACAGCCTAGATATTATAGAGAAAGAACAGACAATTTTTCAAGACAAATCCAAGAAATGTGATCGATTTATTCAACATTTAGAAGACACCATCAGAAAGCTTATTCTGTTGATTTGCATTTCTTTTATGACCAGCAATGTTGAACATTTCTTCAACTGTCTATTGGCCATTCTTATTTCTTCTCTAGAGACATCTCTTGTTTTTACAAATTTCATTCTGTTTTTCTCTGAGGAGCTGGAGAGAATTCTTGTGAATTTCTCTCATTTATTTAATTTTTCTGTGTTTATTAGTAGTGCTTAGCCACTTGACTTCAAGCTCTCATTGCCTATCCCCACAACACTGGCATTCTACCACTTGAGGCTTTTAGTTGTTATTTGGAGAAAGAATCTGCTTGGCTTTTCTGCCCCAGATGGCTTTGAATATTGAGGGATCAACAGATCTCAACTTCCTGAATATCTAGTATTGTAGGCATGAAATGAAACTTAGAAGTTGTGATCCTTAAATGGAGAAAATTTGCCTAATTGCAAAATTATTTGTTTTTTATTTTATTTTTGGAAAAAAGTGTCTCTCACACTTTCCCTTAGGCTGGCTTCAAACTAAATCTCTCTGGCTTCATTTTCTGCATGTTGTGATTACAAGCATGCACCATAATATCTTGCACAAAACAAGTTTTTGAATAACAAACTAGTAAGTCAGAGACCTTCACATTCTCAAAAATAAAAATGAAATGTTACACCAAGACTTCCGAGTAGGAGTTCTCACCTGTAAACCTAGCCACTCAGGATGCTGTGATCTGAGTATTGGGGTTCAGAGCAAGACTAGGCAGAAAAATCTGAGAGACCCTTTTCTTCCAATTAGCTAGCAGAAGTCTGGGACTAGAGCTGTGGCTGAAGTGGTAGAGCACTGTCGATAAAGCAAAGAGATAAGGGTCAGCACCGAAGCCCTTTGTTCAATCCCCCAATGCTAGCAACAAAAACAAAGAGAAAGGCAAAGCAAGGAAAATGATATTTTTTTCTAGGAAGTCAAATGCAAGAGGATTCCTTTGAGTAATTAGACCTCCAATTATCTTTCTTTTTATTAGCAAATATTAATTATATAAATTATAAAAATATTAATTATTATATATCCACACATGGATACAATGTATCATAGTCATATCCTCCTCCATCACCTACCCAGTCTTATTTCCAGTTAACCACTAAACAGCTAGAAACAAGAGAGGTAGCACAAGTGGAAGAGTCCTAGCCCTGAGCAATAAATATAAGGGACATTACCAGGTCCTGAGTTGAAACCCTAGTACAAGGACCCCCCACAACAAAAATAAAACAAGCTATAGCATATAATTGTCTACAGGAAATAGTAATGTCTGTCATTAAGCTCCCACACATTATAAATAACATGAGGAAACAAATTTTCAAAGCTTTTTGAATAGCATTTTATTCTCTGAGAATAACAGAGTAACAAGACATTGCTCTTGTCTGTTCTGTCGCATGATATTGGATACAAGTACAGGATATTCTCCAGAAAGAGTCTCTGCACAACTTCTAAGGAAACAGAGGCTTCCTTCTTTTTTAAGGGTGAAGGAAATACTTTGTATCTGGTTTTTGATGCCTGTGAATCTATGGGAATTCATCAACATATTAAAATTACATATAATTTATAGCATTATATCATATAATAATAAAGGTCAATTAAGGTACTTTAAAACTAAGCAAAGAATAAGTTTAATTTCTAACAAATCAATAACAAACAAGGAAAAAGGAAAAGAAGATGAAACATATCTTAAGCAGCAGGCTGGTGGCTGGAACCTAAAACCCCTGTTTTTAAGGTGAGAACAGAAGGACATTGCTTACAAGGCAGCAGGAGCAGCCATGTTTTGGGGAAATAATATGAAGATCACCAACATAAATTTTAGTAGAATTCAAATGCTGCTGGCTCATCGCTATAATTCAAGCAAGTCTGTAGGGTGAGATCTGAGGACCACCTTTTGAGGTCAGTCCTGGCAGGAAAGTGCATGAGGTTCTAAGACTACAATAAAGCCACAAATGCAAAAAGTAAAGATGTGGGCAAAAGAGACCATGGACAGAACTCTAGTCTGGGCTTTAAGCTCTCAGAATAGACAAAAACAAAAACGAATGAAGAAAAAAACAACAGAAAAATGGGTGGGAATAGAACTGATGAGGTCCTGGGTTACTAAATCCAGTAATGTAAAAATGTAGCCTAATCCAAACAAAAAAGAATAAATTTATTACACACTGGTATATAGAAATTTATTTAGTGAGAATACAGAAGGAATGTCAAATGTAAAAATGCCATAAAGGTATCTTTCTTTCTCTTTCTTCTTGCTAGACGGGGACTCGAACTCAGGACCTGACACTTTGGTTCATTGGCTATCTGTCTACCAACAGGACCACACCTCCATCACCACATTCTAATGGTATCAGACTCTCATGCTTCTCTCTAGCAGCACTTGCATCCTTTCGTGTGCCTATTGGTTTTGCATGTGACTTTCCAAGGACTGCTCCAGCTATAGCCTCTTGAAGAGGGAGAGGTAAATAAGGGCCCACTGCAAAATCTCGTCTAAACTGAGTGGGGTTCCTCTTACCTGTGATCTTGCTGTAGAGGAAGTGAGGTGTGTGGGTGATGGTAGGAAGGCAGCTCAGATGGGGAAAAGAATCAACTGGGCTCTGCACTTACCACCCTCAGCCCTCAGTTCGCAGGGCCACAGCTGTCTGGAGGTTGGCCTCAGGAGGCCCCACTTTTCCCTGCTCTGTGCATTCTCATGGAGCTCCCCATGAGAGCATGAGTTCCAAAGATTGCAGTGACCATGCTACAGCCCCTCGGATTTCATTCTGCAACTGTAGCTACTACTGAAGCTTCCCCTGCATCTACTGCTGCCTCCTTTTTGGCCACTTGCCCTCATTCCTCGCCTGTCAGTGCCAATAAGGGCCTCCATGATCACCCCTCCACCCATGCACCAAATGTCCTCTGGACTTCCAGTGACTCCTGGTAGTCAGTAGGACCACATGTCCATTAGAATGACATAAAGATAAATGTTACACAGAAACATGAAGAACTACTATGATGGATTGACCTTCATGGCCTCTGATAATGAAAGCTTTATCCCCATAAGTTTTGCATCACTATGAATTTTTTATTTTCCCACAGAACCCAATATATTTTCCTTCTGCTTCCTTTATTGGGTTTTGTCTTACTATTTCCAAAGAATTATGCTATCACAGACTGTTGCCATGTCTCTGGTGAGAAGAACCAAGAGGTAAAGGATATGGGACCTAGAAAATCCCTCCTTTCCAGAAGAGTCCACCGCAGGTCAGAAATGCAAATCTTAGGAGAGTGGGCACAGCGGCTGCCTCCCTCTATAAAGTATGGCTCACATCTGGAGAGAATTTCAGAACACCTCTAAAACCTTGCCATTAGTTGCTTAAAGGCAGCTATTACCGAACAGTATATTGAATTAGCTCCACCACCAAAGAAACAACCACATCTAGTACATTGAGCTCACAAGGATAGCATGGAGTTCCAGTGAAAATGATCTCTAAAATGAAGAAATGACACTGTCTAAAATACCAAGAAAGAATGGGAATGACACTGGAATAGGCAGAAATACTTTGTGTGCAAAAGAGGGGGACAAAAGAGATGAATTACAGTTGATTGGGAAATGGGCAGTGACAGAGAAGAAGCTAGTAAAGACAATGAATGTGAAGATGGAGAGTGTGTCATGGAAATCACAGATGGTGCTTCTTGTGCAAGTAGTTAGTCTTTGGCAAGTGATGATAGGAAACCTCAGCTTCCTAAGGCAAGACCTGGCTTTATTGCCTATCTGCACTGAAAGGGAAGGATCTCCTGCCTCAGTTTCCTAAGTTGTGGTATCACTGTCATGCACTACCACATTCCTCTTTGAAACATTATCTTTCATGATAATTATTGATTTTCCACCTTTGACATTGATAGTCTTGCATCTACATTTCTTTTTTTATGGAGGGGAGGGGGTTCTGGTCACGGGGTCTGAACTCTGGGCCTGAGCGTTGTCCCTCAGTTTTCAGCTCAAGGCTAGCACTCTACCACTTGAGCCACAGCACCACTTCCGGCTTCTTTTCTGCTTATGTGGTGCTGAGGAATCGAACCCAGGGCCTCATGAATGAGAGGCAAGCACTCTACCACTGAGGCTACTTCCTAGCCTCCATCTATGTTTCTTGACCTTGGTATAAACATGTCTCTCTTTGGATATAAGGAAAGGAACATAATTCCAACAACTTCCCATACTGAAACACCTACCTTGGGTACTGTTAACTCACTGTGCTCATCTGGCTTCTGTGGAGACTGTCAATTTGCTCTGCTCCTTAAGAGGCCTGCCAGATTCTCAGCTGTGTACTAGAGGAACACGGAGGTGGAGGGTTTAAGATGGAAATGTGAATGAAGGAATTTACTTCACTGAAACTTCTGTTATTTGCCATATTTTTGCTTGTCATGTTTACCTTGCTCAGAGTTTACATTATTTTAATAGTATGATGAAGTAATAACATTTATTTTCCTCAGCATTTAAGTTTAGTTCTTCGTTTTCTTTGAGACAAAGTTCTAAGAAAAAAACAACTAACCTCATGTGCATTTCCACAAATGGATGGTTTCCTTTTCATATTCCCTTGTAAGACAATAATTCTTGGTTTTTGGAAAGTTAGGAAATAGAAATAGACTAAAACTTTAAACAAAATTCATTTATTTGTGATGTCAGTAGGCTTTGGATTTTTAGTCACTAAAATGTGTGTGATTGTGTTCAGTCTGGTCCACTCCAGTGAGAGCATCCTTCTTTACTAAGTTATTAACAAGTGAATGGATTGCCTGACAAAATTTGGAGTTTTTGTTTTTGTTTTCTTGGCAGACCATTAAAACTTTCTTTAGAGAAAATAAAAATCACACTATCTTATCTTCATAGAGTCCACTATGCTTCAGGTAATTCATCTGTAACCTTTAGCACACAATCCAGTATATTTGCTTCTGGATTTATTGGAGCATTCTAGCTGCCACAAACAAGGGAAAATATGCAGCCAGTGTTCTCTGGGTCTGGATTACTTCCCTTAATGTAATGTTTTCCCAGTCTTTCCATGTTGTTACAAACTGTAGTCTATCGTGCTCTGTGATGGATGAGTGGGATATCTGTGTTTGTGTGTGCATGTGTGTGCAGATGTAAACTTATACATATATACTACATTTGAGTGTTATCTGGGTATTGGAAAGTGAGAGACATGAGCCTTATCAACAGTCTTGAGTCTTGTTACCCTTGTGCATGGCCTGAGGTGACAACAGCTGATAGGCTATGAAGCATAGAAAGAGGATGTTTCTCTCACCATCAACTTTAAGGTAGATATTGAGCTCAGCTTTCTCTAACCACGGGTCTTCTATTGTAGTAATCCAGCTAAAGATTCAAAGAAACTATTTTATTTTATTTTATTTTTATAGTCCTGCATCTCTAATTCTCACCAGGGCACTGTCCCTGACCTACATTTTGCTTAAGGCTAGCACTCTACCACTTGAGCCAAAGTGCCACTGCTGGCTTTTTCTGGGATTAACTAGACATAAGAATCTGCCTGTTGTTGGCCTTGAACTGCAATCCATAGATTTCAACTCCTGAGTACCTAGGTTCACAGGCATGAGACACCAGTGCACAGCTAGAAACTATAATGGGAGTATCCATTATATACCTCCACCTATCTTTGGAAAGATTTTCTAGCATGTTCTGACAAGACCAATGTTAACTACTAATCACTAAGAAAATAATTCTTGACACACTCATTACTACAAAAGAAATCATTGAGCTAATCTCCATAATATGATGAAACATTGTATAACTCTTACATATAATACTCCCAATTTATCTCATTCTTGGATCTTCAAACCAACTTCTAATAAATATGAACATTTGTATGTGTAAAAGCGAGTGCATGATTTTGACCTGTGACTTAAGAAAATAGAACCTTGGGTTGGGAATGTGGCTTAGTGATAGAGTGCTTGCTTAGTATGCATGAAGCCTTGAATTTGATTCCTCAGTACCACAAAAAAGCCAGAAATGGTGCTGTGCCTTAAGTGGTAGAGCACTAGCCTTGAGCAAAAGAAGCTCAGGAGCAGTGCCCATGATCTAAGGTCAAGCCCTTGGACTGGCAAAAACAAACAGGACTAGAATAAAATGGGAACTCTTAATCTTGTTTGCACTTCTGAACTTTATAACTTGTAAAATATAATTTTAGCAAATTAGATTTGTTTAAAAATTGAAAACCTATATTACATGCTATCTAATATATGTGTTTGAAAATATAATTGATACCAATGAACCCATATTCTTTGAATAACATACTAATCAAACTTATATGCACCTTTGAAGAAGCAAATTTAAAACTTGGAAATTATTTGAAGAACTGAGACTTGGAGGATCTTCTACATTCTCAATATACCTTATTATGAACAGGAACACTTAATGTAGAAAGCAAAAAAATAGTGGTTCTCTGAAAGGAAGATTAGTAATATTTACCATTGAAAAAATAATTCAGGTAAACACAAACAGCACCCCAATTGAGTGCTCTTAGGGACTAAAAAAGGTACCTCATTCCCTGGATTGTGAACAAGCATTCTGAAATGTATAGCGACAGATAAATAATATTATTAATGATTACCATTTGGTTTATTCATCTACAGGAAATTTCATTCCATCTAGTTCTTTATATTGAACAAACATTCAAATTACTAAACTATACACAATGTTTCAAAGTTTACATTTTATGAAAATGAAGTGAAACAATATTGGTGCCCAATGAATGTGAGATGATGAGTTTTAAAGGGTTTCATATATCTTAAGACATTTGACTTACATAAATGGTCTGGGAGTATTTAAGATAAATGGATAAGTAAAAATCTTTAAAAACAAATCACGCCACTGGTAGCTGCAGATCAAACAATTACACATAAAGAATTCTTTTTTAAAAGACTGAAAATGGCTCATCAGAATACTTGATGAAATTCATATTAGAGGCCCATTTCTTCCAATTCTATTACTGATGTGTCACTTCAATATGTGAATCCATTTATTGAAAGCATTTGTCCCTTCTTTTTGAATTTAATTCTAGGAGTCTCTACGTTCCTTGTTCTTGGTGAATAGCATCTTTTTTTATGTTAAAGGTCAGGACAATGGTTGGGGGGTCTTTGTAGTTATCTGATATGGTAAAGATAGAGCCATCAACTACATCATCTCAAAACTGTTGAAAGTCACAGTGGCTGTGATCCTGGGAAGCACAGGTCTATCTAAGTTTACAGGAAAGCCTGGAGATATCTTCATTTGAACACATTCTCTAAGCTTGATAAAGGGCTTGAAGGGAGCTATCACTTCTGTAACATTCAATAATTCACTACCTAAGGGAAATTCATGACTGATGGCAATTGTGACTTCAAATATCTTCTTATTTTCTTTGAATACCAGTTCTCTTCCTGGATGAGGAGCTTGTCCACTTCCAGCAGATCTATGCTCCTACTGTGTAATAGTGCTCTGAGGGACTGTTTTGGAATGGGGTAAAAATTCTGTTCCATTGAGCACTGTCTCAGCCCCATAGGCTGAGGAGAGTGGGAGGAGGTGGGGATGGCAGGGAGATGACTCCTTCTTCTAATACAGGCAAGGCTGCTCTGAAAAGAAGTCAGAGGATCCCTCTAGAGATTAAATGTCCACAATTAGCCAAGCAGGAAGTACCTCAGCAGGGCTGAGTGAAGGAGTGATTCTAGCGGGAGCCATGACCCTGGGTCTTGGTCTGGCGCAGCCATCAGCTCTGTCTTCTGCAGCTACTCCAGCTATTTCTCATGAAGCTCCAGTGTAGCCCAGCAGCTGCATGTCTGCTTCCAGCAGTGCCCCAGCTCCCCAGTCCTTCTTTGCTAAGGCACCAGAGCAGACCATGCACCGCTACAAATACAACATGCAGGAGATCATACCCTTGAAGCCCAGTATTCCCCAGACAAAGCCCCTATTCCCTGGGCTACAGCCCCAGCTTCAGCTCCAACTCCACCGGATAAGAAGGGACCTGATGCTCCCCCCTATAACTCAGGTCAGATTTGTCACTTCACTAGCCCAGGAGGGGCTGTAAGAAAAGATCCCATATTGGGGAAGGCAGCAGATGAGACAGTTCATCTGCAGCCCAGTTCTGGCTCCCAAATTTTTGTGGATTTGGGGGTCTGTTGAAAAAGGTGGCCTGTAATTTTCTGGCTAGAAAGTTCATTCCTTCTCCATTCATAAAGTGTTTGGTGATTCCCAACTTGCCACTGATTACTGGGTATAGACTGGCAATCTAGGGATGCCCTTGCTGGTGGTTCAAGGCAGAGGCTTTCAGGGAAAAAGGACAAAGCTGCTCTTCCTGTTATGCCTGGCCCTTGTCCCTGCTTGACCACCTTCTACCCTGAGAGAATCCCACACCGTGTTTGTTGCTATGAATGGGTCTGTTAACCAGGTCCTTTACCTTGTGTTTACTCTGAAATTGGAGAGAAGTTGAGCCAAAGCTGCCCCTATCAAAGCTTGCCCCCACCCCATTTTGCCTGCCATTCATGGTATTGCAGGTTTGCCTTGGCAATATGTATATTGCCCTCTCTCTCTCTCTCTCTCTCTCTCTCTCTCTCTCTCTCTCTCTCTCTCTCTCTCTCTCTCTCTCTTGCTCGCTCACTCTGCATCTCTCCATTTCTCTTTTGCCTTTATTTTATTTACACTACTATGTATATACTATATCTGTATAGTATAGATATAGTATATACTTGTATATAGTATATATAGTATATGCTATATATATATATACTATATATATGCTATATATATACTATATACATAGCAGTGTACATATACTATTATAAATTTTGTGTTTTGTAACTTTGTAGCATATTAAGTAAGGTTGTGTTTATGCTTTGCTGGGTACAATAAAGATATTCTATTGAATAAACCTAGCATTAGAATGCAAAGAATACATGTCTTCTGTTACATTTTTCCTTTATTCATGCTTTCCCTGATTTTTTGAAAAATATCCTCCTCACTGAAATATTCTTTTGTTCCTTGATTATAAAATGAGTCCATTCTCCAGATAGAAGTCTACCGATAATTTTCCTATTCTTTCTGTTTTTATCTTCTTGAAAAATCCCTCCAATTTGGGCACATGTGAAAGAAATGAAGTTGATTGATAAAGTTGCAGAATATCACTGTTCATTAAAATGTTAACCTCTTATAAATACGTTAGAAACAATAACAAGAAAGTTAAAAAAAATACTTGTGTCCCTATCTTGGGGTTTATTTTGCTTAACATCATCTTATCTGGTTGTATGTACATAGGTTTGACCTTTTTTGCTTGTCCCAGATATATACTAGTCATTGCAAATAAGGGAAACAGTGGACCCTATGTTTCTTTGAGGCTGGTTTACTTCCCTTAGTATAAATTTTTCCAAGCCTTTCTGTACCATGTGATTTTTTTCTTTGTCTGTTCCTCCTCCATGGTATAACCCATGTATTCACTGTTTTTCTTGTCGATACTCTGCATCTTGTATATATAATTCTATAATTTGGGAAGGGAAAATGCTTAAATAGGCATATAGGTTGATCCATTGTAACAATGAGATGTACAAGACACTATGTTGAAAACTGAACTTTACCATTTATGGGGGGTGTGGGGAATTGTAGTTGTGGAGGTGGGAGGGGAGGGATGGTAGGGGAAAAACAAAGCAGGAGGCAACAATGCTTGATAGGAAATATACTCATTACCTTGCTCATGTAACTGTAACCCCTCTGTACAGAATTTTTACAATAAAAAGCATATTTTAAGAAGTCAACCTTTTGTTTCAATTGTCTATCAATAAAAATGATTCAGAGGCTGCTGCTTCCCCATTGAAGATGAAGCTCAAATGCTTTCATTGGCACTTCATGTTAGTCAAGTATGTGAGAGTTATTTCAAACCTGACATTGAAATCTTGTGTATTTTACATTCATCAGAATGCAGAATTAGGAAAAAGAAGCATTCAACTTTGAAAATAACAGAGAAGTTCTAGATAAAAGTCACTGAGAAATTGCAAGATTTTCAATAACAGAGGTAGTACCACATCTGGTTTTTACTAGGGATAAGTATCATGGATTCTTTTGCCCTGGCTGGGTGAAAAAATTAATCCTCACGGGGCTGGGATGTAGCTCAGTGGCAAAGCGCTAGCCTAGCAAGTGCAACGTCCTGAGTTTGATCTCCAGAACCAAAAAAGAAAAGACAAAAAAATACAGTTAAAAAAAACCCAAACAAAAAATTAATCCTCACATCTCATCTTCCTAAGTAATCTTTACCACTCAGAGTGAGAATCGAGATTAGAGTTTGTTTTCAAGACTAGTGCTCTACCGGTTGAGCCACAGTTCCATTTCTGGCTTTTTATTAGAGATGTGTCATGGATTTTTCGCACAGGATGGCTGCAAACCTTAATCCTCAAATCTTAGCATCCTATGTAGTCCTTACTACTCAGGGTCAGATAGAGTTTGTGTCTGACCATTTGGTTCAAGACTAGTGCTCTACCACTTGAGCCACACTTCCACTCCTGGCTTTTTTCCCTGGTTAATTAGCGAGAAAAATCTCATGAAATTTAATACCTGGGTGGTATTTTACCTCGATTCTAAAATCTTAGCCTCCTGAGTAGCTAGTGTGAGCCACCACTGCCTGGTTCTACACTTGGTCCCTAGCTTCAGGCCCCTGCTCTTCACTCCCTTGATATTATTGGTGGTGTCCTCGTTTCAGATTTCAATTGAGCTTAGTGTCCTGCGTCATTCAGTCTCTGGTTCCAGGAATCTATAGCCAGGCTGTTATGACATCTAGACTAACCATAAAGCAATAAGCCTGGGATAAACAGCGTGGTGTCCAAGCCTGCGGCTTCTTACATCTGTCACTGGGCGAATGATCCCAGGACTCATTTAATGCCACTGCCTTCTTGGAGGCCTCCTAGCTTCCTTACGATCTGACTGCAGGCATGTCATGACCTGGGGTGCAGGGCACTAAGGTTTCTCCTTCATTCCACTGCCATAAATGGGACTTTCAGAAGTCACTTCTCCCTTTTGAATCTTCATTTCACAGAAATTGTGCTTAAAACCCTGCATTCTGATCCTTCCTTCTTCTGGATCTTTGCCTATCTAGCAAGTTTGAGCTTTCTTCTGGTCTCAGAAAAGCCAGATGTTCATGCCAACAATTGTACTGATTCAACACCCAGTGACATGGGGGCCCTCTCTACTCCTCCACTTATGCCAGGCTCAAAGGTCTTTCGTACCTAGCATGCATCTTGATTCCTAGGAACCCAGGGCTATGATTTCCCTGAAGAGCCATGGGCTTAAAAACTTTGATGGAGTTAGGCACCAGTAGATCACATGTATAATCTTAGCTACTAAGGAGGCTTTGTTGTAAGAATCAAGGTTCAATTCAGGTTGAACAAGAGTCAATAACACTCCTCTTACAATACCACTGCATTCCAAGACGTGAAACCCCCAAAGATTCAAACAAACTAGAGATGTTCTCATTGTGTGTGGGGACTAGCCTTTCTATGAGCGTATTCCTGAGGGCTCCTCTTGATCCAGGAGCCTTGGAAGGGGCAAAAGCTTCCTCCAGCAGCAGGCTTATTTCCTGTCTATGACCAGCATAGGCCACATCCTCTAGCAAGCAGAACCTCCTTGTCCAAGTTGGGAGAGCTGCTGTCCCCAAGATATCTGCTGGGGAGATGCTAGGCAGCTTCATGTGCCTGTGGGTGAGTGGAACCATGGATTCTGCTAGTCCATCCAGCAAGGCTTCATCCAGAAGTCTATCTAGTGCCCAGCCAGCAGAGCCTGGTATCTCCTTGGGTTCCAGCATCCCTACTCTGCAATGTTAGGGAACCCACAGAGCCCACTGTGATGTCTTCGCACTCCAGTTTCAACATTCCATTGCCAGCCACCAGCCTGTCCTTTAACTGTGGGCCTTGGCAGTTTTACCCTCAATAGCATGGGACATTTCCAGATAGCAAGCAAGTCTAGATCTTCATTTGGAACCCTGAAGACTACTAATATAGGCTCATCGCCTGCCCCCTGACAACCTGGACAGCCTGGCCCTCCCAGCTCCATTTTCCAGCATGTGCTTAGGGGCCTTCGGAGCTCGGCTTCTGCTCCCTACAACTACACATGTCTCCTGGAAAGAGCCCTTGAACCTGTTGCGCCCCAGAGGTCAGGCCACAGTGAGGTCTCTCTGCCCCCAGCCTGGCTCCTAGCACAACCACAATCAGGGCAGCACTCCCGGGCTCCACTGCAGACCTCTGACTTGGGTCAAAAAAGTTCCTGTGCTTGTGCAGTCCACAGTCAGCAGTCGGTAGTCCTGGAACAGGGGCATCTACTAAGGCCACTCCAGAAGAACTTTTGCACCAAGCAGGTTGATTTTGGAGCAGCTCCTCTTCCAATTGCAGGCCTGGTGTCCATTGAAGCAGAACATGACACTGCAAAAGATCACAGTGCACAATAGAAGAACCTGACAAGCAATGGTCCTGTGCTCAGAAACCTGACAGAGACAGTAATTCAGAGAGAGAGTAAGGCTAGATTGTACCTGCTTCAATATCCTTGCCAAGAAATGTTTATTTTCACCAAGATATAAAGAGGAAACTTCTAACTCTATCTCTGACAAAGTAACTTGTACGAATCTAGACTTCCATAAACAATCACAAAAATAGAAGGTATGTGAAAAATAAATATATGTATGTAAATATATATATAATACAAATATGTAGGAATATATATTTATATTAGCGTATTCACATATACAATGTGAATATGTATATAATGTATGTATGTATAATGTATATTTATGTGTATATATCTATAAATATAATGTACAGGAGAGAAAAACTGCATAGTATTTGGAGGAATAATTACCAAAATCTTCCCAATTTTCATTAAAAGCATGAACCCTTATATGCAGGAATCTAGCAGCTCAACAAAAGTCAATTAGCATAATCCCATAGATCCACACTAAAACACATTCTAATTAAATACTCAAAGACAGCAATCCTCACAAAGCACAGAGACACAACTCCTCACACACAAGTGATCTTCAATGATATTAAGACCAATTTTTCATTAGAAAAAAGAGTATTAGGCAGCAAGGGCAACAAATTCAAAGTGCTAAAAGAAAAGGACATATCTAACACCAACCTTTCTTTTATAACATTCCCCCCACCCCAGAGATAGGGGCCGAACTCAGGGCCTTGTACTCACCAGGCAGGCACTCTTCCATTGAGCAAAATCCCCAACCTTACAACTACCCTTTCTAAAACAAAACAAAACAAAAAATATATTTCTTCTAAAAGTGAGAGATGCTAAATACTGAAGGCTCAGGCCTATAATCCTAACTACTTGGAAGCTGAATTGTGAGGATTGTGGCTCAGAACCAGCCTGGACCTTGTCCCTTCAGGAGTAAATTGTGGGAGACAGGTGTCCTTAAGAAGGATGGAGGACTTGTGCTGTGTCATTCCTGGAACAAGTCATAGGATAAGGTGGCCATCAAGAATGGAGGCTATTGGCTAGTGTCTCCACAGAAGCAATTTGTAAAATGCAGGAGTGCTCTCATAGGTCAGAGGACATTGACCACTGTCTTAGTGGTTTCAAAAATTCCATGAAAATAACCATAGCAACCTCAAGTCCTCCTGGAATCTCTAGCAACAGTCTTGGAGGCCTAAGAGCTACAGTGTCAATGGTGGCAGGCTGTAATTGGTCCACTTTTTCTCTGACCTCACTTGGTCTGAATCTGGTTTGTTCATTTCCCCCATGATGTCACTATGCACAGTTGTGATTGCTCCATTGTGATAGGTCATGTAGGGTATATAGGAAGCCACTGTGCCCCAACATTTGTCAGTTAACAGTGCTGGGAGCTCTCGCTTGGTAAGCTGCTGGATTAACTCAAAGCTAGATTGATGATCTGTTTGGTTGCAGGTTTTGTTGGTTGGATTTTGGTATTTCTTTTTTACTTTTTGCTGGATTTCCCATTATTTTATTGAGTTAATTTTTCGGAGACTTGCTACCTGCCTTCATAGCAGGAGGATTGCAGAATACAAAGAATCATCTCTGAGCTGCTTGAAGGAGGAGATCATCAAACAATACCAGACAAAAGAACTCCTTGACCAAGTTACCTGAGTGAAACTGTCCCATCACCACTTCACAGACACCGAGATGGCAGTTTAAAATACGTCATATGGGAGAGTTCTCCAGGCATTGAATAGAGAATAAGATGGACATTTTTAAGGCTGGATGGCCCAGACACATCATCAAGTTGTACCTGGTGATGGAGAAAAAAGAGTATGTATATCTCATCATGGAATTGGCCACTAGGGGCTACCTTCTGAAGTCTATCTGAAAATCCCACCACTTATATAAAGTTGAAGCCAGGAGATTCTTCAAACAAATTGTACTAATTACAGCAGAACACAATCGCACATTGAGACCTTAAGCCCAACAATATCCTTTTGGACAGCAAAGGCAATATCAAGGTTAGTTATTTTGGTCTAATCATCTGGTTCTCCCCGGGGCAGTTGCTGACAAATTTATGTGGTGTTGTGCTATTCCATACCCCTGAAATGTTCCTGCAAGAAAGAAATGATGGCTGGAACTGGCTTCACACCTGTAATCCTACCTACTCAGGAGGCTGAGATCTGAGGATTATGGTTCATTGCCAGCCCGGTCAGAAAAGTCTGTGATATTCATCTCCAATTATCCACTAGAAAACTGGGAGTGGCACAGTGGCTCAATTGGTAGAGTTCTAGCCTTGAGTTGAATTGCTCAAGGACACTGTTCAAGCCCCACAATTGGAAAAAGAAAATATGCCTACAATGTGGAAATCTGGAGCTTAGGTGTCTTTTTATATTTTGTTATAACAGGAAGATTTCCCTTTGAGGGGAGGATGTTATCCAGGTAGAGTCACTAGTTCTGAGGGCCAAATATGTTGGTCCATATAAACTGTCTGTTTGAGGACAAAATGTAATCTGCCAACTGGTAATTGAGGACCTGAGGGAGAGACAAATATTGAACAAATAATGGAGCACCCATAGCTTAAACAAGTTGCACAATATTCCCTGTGTTCTGATGAGCCAAGACTCAACAAGCTGGAACCCATCATTCTTAAAGTAATGTGTGACATGAGGTACTACCTATATGAGATCCAGGGATCTATACAGGACAGATCATTCAATTATGCCATGGGCATGTACCTTTTAATTAAAGAAAACTTAGGCTGTCCAAGTAAAAAGAGTACCTTCAACAGTGCCACCGTGCCCAACTCTTGCAGATCTTTCCAACTTACCTCTCCCTATAGAAGGAGAGCCAGTTTACTTACCTGGCTTAACCATTACATCTTGTCATCTGAGTTTCAATTGCTTTATAATGTCAAGCAGTCACCTCTGAAGAGAGGCTTAGGTACCACTCTGCCTGCCATTCCCTTCTGTTTCTTGCAGAAGAACCCCAGTCCTAGCACAGTTCCAGGCCAGGATTCTGTGTTGTTTCCCTTGCCTGGTCTTTCTTTTTAAGCAGCAGTGAAAGATTCCTCTCTGGGGAGCCACAATTTGAGATCATAAACTGTCTACTAAGAAGCAGGGCTGGAGGAGGGCGGTTAGCAGAATATTCCCTTCCTTCTGGGTAACCTCATAATTAGACCAAAGTATAATTTAAGGCGGAGATTGGGCAGGGTGGGTGAGGCTAGCGAATAGCTACCACTCTTCTCAGAATATGCTACAGTATTCAGGCCCAGGAGCAGAGCAATTCTCGAGAAAGGGGTGGAGAGTATTATAAGACATCAAAGATAATAGCAGTTGAGAGCACAGGGACCTGTTATTGGGATGTGAAAGATTGCAAGAAGTATACTCAAAAACGAATTATAGGAGGGATAATCCCTATACAGCCAAGGCTGCATAGAGAGATCATGTCTCAATCCAAAGGCTGGCTACTGACGCCAGAGGAACTAATGTTTGCAAGCAATTACAAGTAGGAGATAGTGTTCTACCACTTGAACAACAATGCCACTTCCAGTTTTCTGGTGGTTAAATGGGGATGAGTTTCAGGGACTTTTCTATCTGGACTGGCTTTGACCTACGGTCTTCAGATCTCAGCCTCCCAAGAAGCTAACATTAACAACCTAGGATTACACTCAGGAACAATGCCCAGACCCTGATTTCAAGGCCAAAGACCATACAACAAATAATAAAAAAAGGAAAGTAAAAGGGGACAGTGGGTGGAGAGATTCACCATTCATCAGATGCATGTCAGGTGTGAATGATCCAAAATGTAGGCTAGGAGCAGACAGGGAACCTACCCAAGACACAACTGATCATTTATTTGTGGAAGCCAAGTGAAAAGTCAATAAACCAATATATGAAACAACTATAGAAAGATAAATAGTGCAGGTGAGAGTGCCAGAAAGAGTCCTTGTGAGTCAAGTGCTGGTGGCTAACACCTGTAATCTTAACTACTCAGGAAGCTAAGATCTGACGATCATGTTTCAAAGTCAGTCTCAACAAAAAATGTCTCTGAAATTCTTATCTCCCATGAACTAGCAATAAAGCATAATTGGGATCTGTAGCTCAAATGGTAGAATACTATATTTAAGATTTTAAAAAGATAAGCAACAGTGATCAGGTCCTGATTTCAAACCCGTTCAAACCCCAGAATCCACATACATAGAGATAAGGTTTCTGTGAAGAGGTAGCAGTGAAGCCAAGACCTGTAGATTGAGAGGGAGCCAGCTTTGGGGGCATGTGACAGAGGCAATAGCTAGGGTGAAAGTCTCAGGGCTGGAATAAACCCCATATCAGGAGGAAGTGGTGTGTGGCTGGTTCTGAGTGAGAAAGAGAATGAGGTGAGGTACATCTGAAAAATGGGGGCCAGGTGGGCACTGGTGGTTCACACCTGTAATCTAAGCTACTCAGGAGGCTGAGGATTGAGGATTGTGGTTCAAAGGTAGCCTGACCAGGAAAGTCCATGAGAATCTTATCTCAATAACCAACTCTGAAAAAGCTGGAAGTGGTACTGTGGTTCAAGTGGTAGAGCACTAGCCTTGGGCTCAGGCTCTGAGTTCAAGCCCCAGTCCTCATACTTCAGCTTTCTGAATAGCTAGGATTACATGTCTGAGCCACCACAGACAGGCAACCCTTTATTATATATTATCTAACTTAATGTTTGTGACTTTCCCATTAGGAGGGCTCACTCTGAGCTCATCCTATTCTGGTTCACTTTCAGTCGATGGCCAGGTCAGTTTCCCCTCTGGAACTAACTTGTCTGTGGGAGGAGGATAAAGCCCCTGAAGCCCCTTCCCTTGTTGGGTGTATCCTATATTGTAAGAGTGATGAAACAGGTCCAAGATTAAAGCTGGGCTCCTAAGGTGGAGTTCCTATTGTGGGCAACCTGGACTGGTGTGCAACTTTGAACAAGTGACTCTGGGAAGATATGAAAAATAATCACACTTAAATCCAATTTTTTTCAAAATCCTCTTGAGAGCTAGAAGAGGAGAGGGGAAGGGAAGATATATTCTGAATAGTTTCCTTCCTGTTGTGACATTGATTGATATATTTTGCTCAAGCAGGAATTACTTCTTATCCTGGGAAGGTCCTCAGTTTACCTTCCTGTGGTTGAGAGTTGTATGAGCTAAAATCCTCAGCTGTCAGCTCTATTTGGGCTACTTGACCCAGAGAAGAGGGCGACCCTTTTTGCAAATTGCTCTGCTCAGAAGGAGGTCCAATTTTCTGATTTTCAATAATGGGGACTAGGTGCTGCTAGAGAAAAGGATGCTATAAAATAGAGTGTGTTTGGAGCTCACACCCTTCAGAGGGAGGCCCAAACTGAGACCTGCTCTGAGGAAAAATCAAGGAACTGAGAGGAAGTTAATATTTTAGGTCATATGGCCAGGGAAGGCCTTTCTGTGGCAGAACTTCTGATCTAGCTGCTGAAAAGATGAACGAATTAAACAAAGTTTATTTTCCTATTGTGTGTGTGTACAAGTACTGGGGCTTGAACTCAGGGTCCCATACACTTGCTTAGCTTTCCTGCAAGGCAGATGCTCTACCACTTTAGCTAAACTTCTACTTTGAAGTTTTTTGCTAGTGTATTGTAGATAGGAGTCTGTCAGAATTGGCTTTCCAGACTGGGTTTGAACATGGATCCTTAGATCTCAGCCTCCTGATAAGCTAGGATCAAAGACAGGAACTATTAAGCATTCAGGTCCACACAAAGGTGTAGAAGAAGTTTCCAGAGAAGAGAAGAACAAATTTGCAAAGGCCCTGCCTGATTTGTCAACTTGTTGGATATTGTTTATTGATTTATTTTTGAACATGGGGCTTGAACACTGGGCCGGAGCACTTTCTTTCAGCTCTTCAGCTCAAGTCTAGCACTCTACCACTAGAGCCACAGAACCACTTTGGATTTTCTGGTGGATAATTTGAGATAAGAGTTTCACAGTCTTTCCTGCCCAACCTGGCAATCCTCAGATCTCAGCCTCCTGAGTAGCTAGGATTACAGGCATGAGCCACCAGTACCTGGCTGGATATTTATTTATATAGGAATACAGCAATATCCTTGTAAATAGGATGAAAAATATTTAAGTTGGTCACTCCATATGAGCCTCACTGGCTTTAAGTTTTCTCTTTGATAGTTAATATGAAGGAAAGCCACAGGGGGATTCACCTCAGTTTATTATAAAAGGATGTCTCTGGCGTGTTTTTACAACAGTGTGCACAATGTAAAAGATAATAATGTTATTCATGACATTATTCACAGTAGTAGAAAGGTAGAAAACCAAATGTCTCTTGATGGGTAAACAAAATGTGGTATAACCAGCCAAGGGAATATTATTCAATCTTAAAAAGGAATGACATTCTGACCATGCTACAAAAAGAATGAATCTTTAAAATACTGTGAAATAAACCATATTAAAAATAAAAACTATATTTATGATTCTACATATATAAGGTACCAAAACATAGTCAAATTTGCTGGCTACCAGTGGCCCACACTTATAAAACTAGCTACTTATAGGGCTGAGAACTGAGGATGGAGGCTTGAAGCCAGAGTAGAAAGAAATGTTGCTGAAACTCTTATCTCCAAAAAGTGAGATACAGTAGAGGTGAGACTCAACAATAGAACTGTGGAGCACATGGGCAGCAAAGATGGCGTTGGGAGGGGGTTGAGTGGGCAGAGCCCAATTTACTATAGAGCACATGGGCAGCCAAGATGGCGCTGGGAGAGAGTAGAGTGGGCAGAGCCCAATTGATCTTCCGATCAGTGCCTAACCAGCCCATGAAGGCTCAGGTGCATGATAGGGTGTGACCTTGACAGTGATTGGTTCCTCTTCCTCCCTTGCCATGCCACCCGCCCTTTTTGTATTTAATAAGGGCTGCTTTCTGTTAATAAATGAGTTTTCTACCTGCTGGATTTGGCTCCCTGCTGCGTCTGATTGTCTCCTGGGCTGGGGAACGGGCGAGCGCCACACTTACCTTTCCTCAGACCCCATCCATCTTTCGTGGGACGGACGAAGACCCAACATAGAACATCAGCCTTGAACAAATAAGTTTAACATAGAGGGGCTGGGAAAGTGGCTCAGTGGTAGAGAGCTTGCCTTGCATGCCTGAGGCCCTGGGTTCGATTGCTCAGCACCACATAAGCAAAAAGAAAAAAGCCGTTGAAGGGTAAACAAAGGAGGAGGCTGCAATGCTTGGTAAGAAATGTATGCATTATCCTGCCCATGTAATTGTAACCCCTCTGTAAGTATGTTCTCAAATAAAATAAAATATTAAAAAAAAAAAAGAAAAGAAAAAAGCCGGAAGTGGCGCTGTAGCGACCGTCTACTCGACCAGCGAGAAAAAACGACCACCACACCAGGAGTCTTCTCAGATCACGCTTTATTGGAGAGCCTTTTAGTTGTAGGAGAGCTTGGGCGTGAGAGAGCGTGCACCCGAAACACAGCCACTTATATAGGAGAATCGGAACGCGGGTCTTTCTATTGTTGGTCGCCTGCCTTTCACCGTCACCAGGTGTCATGGGATTGGCTGGGGACTCTACCTGGCTCGCGCACGCGCACAGCCCACGCATCCCGCCAAGCACCGTCTGGGGAGGTTACCTTAAAGCTGCAAGGGAGTGGGCGGAGTCTCGCCTCGGCTCCCTACATGGCGCTATGGCTCAAGTGGCAGAGTGCTAGCCTTGAACTGAAGAGCTGAGGGACAGCTCCCAGGCCCAGAGTTCAGGCCCCACGACCGGACCTCCCCCCCAAAAAAAAGTTTAACATCGAATGGAGAATAGAGAAGGAATGATGTGGCCAGTGCAGGTAAGAAAGAGCAGGCTTTCTGTGTGCAAAGGACTTCTTGGTCAACAGCACTGTGACAGAACACACAAAGACAGTACTAGGCTGAGAAGTAAGGACAAGGAAGACAGGAGAGTTGATTACCCGTTTTTTTTTGTTGTTGTTGTATTTGTTTTTCCCAGTACTGGCACCTGGACTCAGGGCCTGGGTGCTGTTCCTGAGCCTCTATATGCTTTGGGCTAGTGCTCTATCACTTGAGTCACAGAACTTCTTCTTTTTCTGAGTAGTTTATTGGAGATAAAAGTGTCATGTCATGGGCCTTCTTGTAAGGCTGTCTTCAAATGGAGATTAGTCTTCAGATTTTAGCCACTTGTGTTGTATTCCAATTTAAATTGTAGTATTCCAATTTCCCAGGAAGATATGACAGCACTCAGGCAATTTGGCTGGAAGTTCTTTATTTAGCCATATTCAATCTGTCCTCAGCTCACAGAGCTAGAGAACAGCCCTGTTTGTTGTTCAGGGGGGATTTTTATAGGAAGTGCTTTCACATAGGTGATGTTTACCAAAGCAAGCAAGCAAGGTTACAGAAGCAAATCATAGCCTTGAGTCAAACATGCCTTGGGACATTGGACCTTTGCCCTGATGTTGAAGAAGGGGAATCCTTTTCCCAGAGAGAATGCATGTCAGCATGCACCCTCACACCACACAGAAGCTCAGATGGGGACACACGAGTCAATGCCTCTGACAGTGCGCTGAAATTTTCTGAACAGGAATGATGTTTATTACAACTTCCTGAGTAATAAAGAACTCAGTACAGCTGGTGATAAGCATCATAATTGTTAGTGGCATTCAGCAAAATTTGTGATAAACTGCAAAGCTGCCAGTCTGGGAAGCTTGAGGGAGAGAGAGAAGTTTACTTTTAGCAAAGATGTTTCTGAATTTACATTTTTGTTCCCATGGATATCCTTCTTTACCAAGGGAAAGGGGCTCAGGAGAGAAAATTAGCTACAGCAGGAAGGATTGAGGCTAGAATAAACTTTCTTCCAGTGAATAGCAAATCAGATATCACACTGAGTAGCTAGGATTACAAGTTTGAGCCAAAACTGCCTATTTTGATTAATTCTTGTGTGTCATCCCCAGGAATGTGGATTCAAGGTGACCCAAGCCTTCAAAGTTTTGTTACAGATATTGACTCAAGCTATGATGTCAGAAATACTGACCTTACTGTTCAGCCTGGAACCAAAAGAAACGGGAGGTGAGAGTTATCTATGTTTGTGGCTTGTAAATCACCAGGATTAGTGGCAGGCTGGAAAGAAGAGAATCAAGAGGGCACATGTGGAACATGGCAGACAGGAAGGCATCAGGGAAGAAGCAGTTTCGGGATGAGCAGTGGATCAGGAGGACCAGATTCTCTGTGGTGCAGAAAGTCTTTCTTCAGAGCCCTCACCACATTAGCCTGTCTTGGGTCACTCCATGTTTGTTTAGTGTTTCAGCCCTCAGTCATTTGAACTCTTAGGGCTTGGGGCTTCCTGCACATCCTCCTGGAGCCTGGCACAGAGTCTAGCCCACATTGGTGCTGGCTGATGGTTGCCTAATGGGGCTGGATAGAGACAAACACTAAACTGGAGGTGTCTGGAAGGGATCGACGTGCACTTAGTGTCCAGAGGACATGCATGGGACTGTACCTTCATGAGGAAGAGGCCAGAGGACAGTCTCATGTTGCCTCCCTAACACTTTGGTAGAAATGGCAGACAGATGTCACAGGCAGCAGGCAATGCTCTCTGGTTTATATATGTGCATGCACACCCAACATCTGTGGCCCATTAGTGGAACAGTACACACTGATCACAGCATGGACCCCATTTCATGGCTGCGGACACTGAAATCCTGGGGTCTTGGTGTCCTCAGGCCTTGGCCAACAGCAGTGGGGAGTCTGAGACCTTGGAGGCAGGGAAATGGCAGGGCTCCAGCAGTATCTGCAAAGCCTGAGAAGCTCGACTCCTCAAGGATAGGTCACAGACGCAGAGGAGGCTGTGAAGAGGGATAGATCCCTGGGGTACACTTGAACCACCAAAACGCACCCTGCTCACTAGCACCAAGCACGTACGGCTTATAGCCCAACAATCCAATTCTGGCTCTTTCTCACCTCACTTGGCAAGGGGGGGATCCATGGAGGAGCAAGATGCACCATTTCAGTTGAGGAGGGATATATCTGATATCAGACCCACACATCACACCTAGATAGACTGGAACTCTCCAGAAGGCCAAGGTAACAGATATATTCGTTGTCTAACAAGTGTGGAAGTGGGAATCTTGACTGTGAGGACTCCATAGTCCCCAACTTGTGGGTTGGTGGCTGCGACTCCCCCATGAGGTGGTGACTAAGTGGTAGCATCTGGGTTGCTAGCCTGTAAACAGAAGAAGTGAAGGTGGGCTGTGGAGTGGCCTGGTGCCTGGGCCACACTCTTTTGCTGAGTTGTTACTGTTGCCACCATGTGGACGTGCCTAGGCTTGGAGCAAGGTTACAGGGCCGGTGGGGCTGACTGGCTGTGCAGAAGCAGAAGGAGGTGTCACTTCTGCAGGCAGTGACTCTATTACTGGCAGCCCTATGCTTCCTGCTCAACGTGGGGCTGGGGCTCTGCACCATAATCGGCAGCCTGATGGCACCCCGAGGGGTTAGGAGGCAGATAACTGAGTGCCTCAGTATGGTGCTGAGAGAATGCTGCTCCCCAGTCTCCCACCCCTGTCTGGGTTTACTTCAAACCTGCAGCTTCTCCTTTCTCCTCCTCTGGTAGGTGACCTCAGTGGCAGCACCAGAACAGTCTGTGCTTCTTCCTACTTTTCTCCCAGGTGGGGTAAATTGAGGCTGTGAGGATAGGGATTTGTCCACTCAGTAGAGTCAGAAATAGAACCCAGGGCCCTTGGTGCCCCAGTATGGAAGTCTTATTTCTACTTACCATACTTTACAATCAGTTCTTTCTATTGCCCTCTCCTGTCCCCTGACCTCCTCCAGCATTCTCTTTCTGGAGTGTACCCTGTCTGCACATGTCTGTATCCTGTAGGACTGATGCCCTCATCATCTTTGCTCCCCTCCCTAACTTCCACCTGCATATCCTGTGTCTCTACTCAGGTCAGTCCTTTTCCCATTTAACCACTTGCACAGGGACGCTAGGCCTCCCCACTAATTCTCCCTATTCACTCTTCCCCATCCTATCTGTATTTTAGGTATTGTTGATTGGGGAGTGAGTGCAAAGACCCTCTTGGAGCTGTAGGCCCCTTGGAGGGAGTGAAATGTGAATTTCTGGTTCTTGAGGAATTTGCCACCTTTGACTCTCCAGTAGTCCAGACGTGTTCCTGTGGAGGTATTTCCCAGAATGTACCCAAGAGCAGTTCCCTGAGGGTGGAATGCCACATGCCTTCCTTCTCTGCCAGGAACTGATGGGACATGGTATTTTTTGGTATTCCAAACTGTGATCATTTTTGATTCTGCCTATTTGAAACTTATGTACCTGCACATCTGTACGTGCATTTGGACTAAAATAGCAATTTTTCTTCCTGTGTGTGTGTGTGTGTGTGTGTTTTCAGATCTTCAGTCTTAAACTCAGGGCCTGGGTTCTGTCTCTTAGTTTTTATCACTCATGACCAGTGCTCTACCACCTGATCCACATCTCTACTTCTGGCATTTTGGTGATTCATTGGAGATAAGAGTCTTACAGACTTTCCTACAAGGGATCCTTTATTTGTTTGTTTGTTTTTGGTCGGTCATGGGACTTGAACTATGAGCTTGGGCGCTGTCCCTGAGGTCTTCAGTTCAAAGACAGCACTTTACTGCTTGAGCCACAGTGCCATTTCTGGTTTTCTAGTGATTTATTGGAGATAAGAGTCTCATGGAGGGCTTGGAAAGTGGCTCAGTGGTAGAGGGCTTGCCTTGCATGCAAGAGGCCCTGGATTCTATTCCTCAGTACCACATAAGCAAAAAGAAAAAAGCCAGAAGTGGCAATGTGGCTCAAGTGGTAGAGAGATAGCCTTGAGCTGAAGAGATAAGGAACAGTGCTCAGACCCAGAGTTCAGGCCCCAGGACCAGACCCAACAACAACAATAACAAAAGAGTCTCATGGACTTTCCTGCCTGGTCTGGCTTTGAACTGTGGTCCTTAGATCTCCCACTTGAGTAGTTAGGATTACAGGCGTGAGCCACTGGTGATTTGGCTCCTTCCATTTTTTGTTTTTCAAGTTTCTCATTGTTAATTAATCGTAAGAGACTCAGATTTGCCTGCCCAGGCTGGCTTTTAAACGCAATCCTCTCATTGCAAACCTCATGATTGGATTATAACTGTGAGCCACCAGTACCACTCTGGGATTTGTCATTTTTGACAAATGCCAAATGTGTCTATTGAGATGGTCTGAGCATTGAACATTGCACTGCACCCAAGGAAAATTTCAGGAGAATGACAAAGATGTAGAGACCGTTTGGTGCCTCACACACACCATTACATAATGTAAGTTAATGACTTTCTTCCCAGAAATACATAACTCTTATCTTTATACAATGTAAGGTGCTTAAGTGCTTCTTCATATTTATCTAAAATAGTATTTACATTGAAAGGAACTCCACCATATGTAAACAAAATATTTTTTGTTAGTGATGAGGATTGAACTCTGGCACTGTCCTTCAGCTCTTTAAGCTCAAGGCGAATGCTCCACCACTTGTGCCACAGCACCATTTCTATCTTTGTCTGTTCATGTGGTGTTGAGGAATCAAACCCAGGGCTTCATGCATGAGAAGCAAATACTCTATCACTGAGCCATCTTCCTAGGTCACTAAACAAAAGACATTTATGTGTCAGCTGGGCACTGTTGGCTGACACTTGTAATACTAGCTACTCAGGAGGCTAAGAGGTGGGGATTGCGGTTCAAAGCCAGCCTGAGCAGGTAAATGGAACTGTGGCTCAAGTGGTAAAGCACTAGCCTTGAGTAAAAATAGCAAAGGGACAGGGCCCAGTCCCTGAATTCAAGTCCTACTCTGCACTACCAGTTTAAAACTTTTTTTAATGATAATGCAAGTCATCATCCATGGGTCTAAAACACTTGTGAGCAGTTGCTGACATACATGTCTGCCAACCTACAACATCGGCACATGCAACATGATAGACTTATACATTTCTGTTCATTTCAAGGCTAGGTACAATCACATGATTACAATATATGTAGAAGCTGCAATCAGTTTGAAGTCTATGTTCATTTTATTTGTCAGTGCTCTTGTAAGTGTGTCTGAGCAGTGTCCCTCACAGGAAGAAAAGAAGCTCCTAATGACTCACCTTAATCTCATGTTGTGAGTAGAAATAAGACCGGGCTGTATGTCAATGCAACATTGCTTGGCTGTTTTTGACTCATCCTGGTTCCTTGAAGGCAGAGCCCCATCTTTTGATTCCATGTTAGGGATCTCAGGGGAGGTCACCATCAAATAGGAACTGAAGAATATCACCAGCTCCCCTTCATTAAAACCTCATTATAGTTGAAGCCAGTGGTTCACATGTGTAATCCTAACTACTCAGGAGGCTAGCAATATATGGTTGTGGTTCAATGACAGCACTGGGTAGAAAAGTCCATGACACTTTTATCTCCAATTAAACATCAAAAAAACTTGAAGTGGACCAGTGTCCCAAGTGGTAGAGTGCTAGCCTTGAGCAAAAAAGCTCAGGGACAGCCCTAGGAATGGCACACACACACACACACACACACACACACACACACACACAAACAAATACACACACACTCAAACACACATACGCCCCTTTTTGTTAGCTCATCTAATGCTCCCAACAACCATATAAGTCAGGTATGCTTATTTCCATATTACAGAGGAGGAAAATTCCTGGTGTGTCAGTGGACTCAGACCTCAAATCCATGCCCCTGTCCCAGTACTTTTTTGGGAATAAGCCTGTGGACCAAGAGACAAACAGGTTACAGGCATTCTGTGGTGTGTGTGTGTGTGTGTGTGTGTGTGTGTGTGTGTGTGTTTGTGTGTGTGTGTGCACCAATCCTAGGGTTTGAACTTCGAGTCTGGGTTCTGTCCCTTAGCTTTTATTCTCAAGGTTGGCACACTGTACCACTTGAGCCAAAGCTCCACTTCTTGGTCTTTAGTTCTTCATTGGAGATGACTCTCACAGACTTTTCTGCCCAGGCTGACTTTGAATCATACATGGTTCTCAGATCTCAGCCTCCTCAGTAACTAGGAGTCTAGATGTAACTATTGGCATCAGGCATAGATTCTTCACCCTTCTGGGTAAATCTGTCTTAACTGGTTTCCTCAGTGTGAATTGGTTTTAATAATGTTTGACCCTAGGCCAGTTGAGACTTGTATGTCCTTATTACAGAGTCTGGCTGGTGCTTCATTACAGCACTAACTACTCTGCCTGTGATGAAAGTTTTTGAAAAGAAAAAGTAAGCCAGGTGATGGTGACTCACACCTTTAATTCTAGCTGGTGAAGAGGCTGAGATCTGAGGATTGCTATTCAAAGCCAGCCTGGGCAGGAAAGACTGTAAGAATCTGGAAGTGGGGCTGTGGCCCAAGTGGTAGAATTTTAGCGTTGAATGAAGAGCTCAGAAACAGTGCCCAAGCCCTCTTTTCAGACCATAGGACAAACACAAAATGAAAGAAAGAGAAAGAAAGAAAGGGAGTAGGGGCAGGAGGAGAAGGAAAGAGGGAGAGAAGAATTATGGCATTAGTGGCTCAGATATGTAAAAGCAAACCAGTAGTGGAACTGTGTCGCAAAGTGGTAGAGAGTTAGCTTTGAGCGAAAAAGCTCAGACACAGGCCCTGTGATCAAGTCCAAAGAAGTCAAAAAAGAGAGGGAGGGGATAGAAGGAGAAAGGGAAGGAAGGAATGATCTAGTTCAAGAGTTGAGTGAAATAGAAACTTCTGGGTATCCGGGAACCTACAGACAACCAGGAGGCATAGTTTTTTAACCACACATCCTTGGCTGGTGCTGACAGTCAGATTCCCCC
The DNA here is from genome assembly GCF_024711535.1 of Dipodomys merriami. Taxonomy (NCBI): domain Eukaryota; kingdom Metazoa; phylum Chordata; class Mammalia; order Rodentia; family Heteromyidae; genus Dipodomys; species Dipodomys merriami. The sequence goes on along the minus strand of NW_027202420.1, from coordinate 169,609 downwards.
TACAGAGTCCATGCTGTGCTTGAGTTCAGGCCTATTGAATCCTCCCTGGGCCTTGGGACTGAAGATCTAACCTTTGCTTCATTTGTAAAGACTAGGAACCCGAGGACATCAAGGACCTCTCATGGCAAGAAGAGTAAGACATGGGTATCCATTCCTTGAAATCAGATCCTTTCAGTGACATGCCTACTCTGATCCTTCTATCCTATCATCTAAAAAATACCTACATCACCAGCACTCCAGGAAAAGAAAGGGAGCCCCCTCAATGGCTATAGGGTGGGTCTCTCTATCCCATTTGACAGTCCTGGTCCAGCACAGATTCTGCCAGCCCTCTCTTTCTCTCTCCCTCCCTCCCTCTATTGTTTTGGGGAGTCTTCAATGACCAGAGTATAGAATGGGCTGCTATCTCCCCATTGGCACCAACAGTATTTAGCCATTTTCCTCAAAATCACAGCCAGAGCACGAGTGATTAAAGTCAAATTCAAATCTGCCAGCAAGTCATAACATATAGGGCTAGGACATTTATCAAGGCTGGGGGCCTCTAGTGACCTCAAAGAAAGCCAGTGAGATGGGGCAGGGAAGAGCCTGCAGTGGGACTTCTCTTCTCTGCCCTGCACCTTATAAGGCTTCTCAAATCAAGGTCAGGCCAAATAATAATGACAAATAATAAATATTGATTACTAACAACTCCTATATTGAGACATGAAGGTTTCATTTATTTTATTTTTACCCCATCAAATGTCCATACCCACCCCATGGAGTATTTATTATTATTGATGTTCTTTCTTAAACTTCATTCACATATCAGAAAATGGTATTCAGAGAGATTAAGCCACTGACTAGAGCCACACAGCTCAAAATGCAAATAGTAAACATAAGAATACTGTCTGAGGCAGGTGCTGGTATCTCATGCTTGTAATCTTAGTTACTCAGGAGGCTGAGGTCTGAGGATCATGGTTTACAGCCATGATCTCCGATTAACCACTAAAATGCCTGCAATGGAGCTGTAGCCCAAGTTATAGAGTGTTAGTTTTGAGTGAAATATCTAAGGGACAGTGCCCAGATCTTGAGTTCAAGTTCTGGTACTGGCACCAAAAAATAAAAACAAAAAAAAAGGCTCATAACCTTCACCCAAGACTATCTCCCACACACCAACAAAAACCTGGACCTGAAGGTGTGTGTGGCTCAAGAGGTAAGTACTAGTCTCAAGCAGAATAAGCTAAGGGAAAGTGTCTAAACCCTGAGTTCAAGCCTCCCCACTATAAACTTGTGTGTATATGTATATGTGTGTATATCTATATACACATATATAAAATGTGTCCACACATATGTACACATGCATGTATGTATACACATATATGTATGTGTTGATTGGGGGATATCAGGCCTGATATCTCAAGCAAGAGAAAATTTTTGCATCATTCAGCCTGTAGATGGAGACTCAGAATTTCTATACTGCAGTTAAGTGAGGATACTCAAATTTTGAAATTCATCAAATCATTGGACAAAGCCCATTCTATTTAGGAAGGGTAATCATCTTTTTTTGCTTTGTTTTGTTATGTTTTTGTTTTTTGCCAGTTCTGGGGCTTGACCTCAGGTCCTGCGCACTGTCAGTGAGCTGCTTTTGCTCAAGGACAGTGCTCTACCACTTGAGCCACAGAGTAACTTCTAGGTTTTGTTCATGCGGTATTGAGGAATCAAACCCAGAGATTCATGCATGCTAGGCTAGCACTCTAACACTAAGCCACATTCCCAGGCCATAATAAATCTTCTTTACTCCAAGTTTAAAATTATTTAAATTTATCTATTGAAATTTACCCATGTGATTAAAATGGTAATCACATCCAAAAATTTTTTAATTTCTTTCCTTTTTTATTGCGAAAATACTGTACAGAGGGGTTACAATTACTTGGGCTAGGTAATGAATACATTTCTTATCAAACATTGTTGCCTCTTCCTTTGTTTCCCTTTACCATCCCTTCCCATCTCCCACCCACCCACCCTTAATCCCCCCTCCCTCCAAAGATGTAAAGTTTGTTTTTCTCCATAACGACTTTTATATCTCATTGTTGCAATGGGTCCACCTGTATCCCTATTTAAACAATTTGTTTTTTATTTGTTAGGAAATGGAAAGACTTGGAAAAAATTATATTAAGTGAAGTAAGCCAGACCCAAAGAAACATAGGTCCCAAGGGTTCCCTTATATGCAACAAATAGTATATGTCTGACATAAGCAGAAACGGTCAGATAAATTGATGTTAGGCGAAATGAACCCCAAGATAAAGATTCAAATGTTTTTTCTTCCTTGCGATTATTTCTAACAGCTTTATAAGATGATTACTTTGTTGCTTTGTATGTCCCTTCCCCACAGTATAACCCCTGCTTCCAAAAGTCTTTTCACAGCAACATTTACATTGATGTTTGACTAAAACATGAGGCACTACATGCTAGCAGAATTAATGTGTTAAAATTCACCATCTCTAGCCGTGAGTTGTTCGCTCATGGCTGTAATTCTAGCTATTCAGGAAGCTTAGAGCTGAGGACTGAAGCTTTATGAGACTCATCTCCAATTAACTATCTCAAAAAACTGATGTGGAATTATGGTACCAGTGGCAGAGTGCTAGCCTTAAGCAAAAATACCCACGGATGGTGCCCAGGACCTAGTACAAGCAATAAAACTGTGTGTGCATGAGCATGAACACACAAACACACACACACATGCACACATATAAGCACATGCACATACACACCATTACTACCACTATCACTAGAATATCATGACTCTAGTCACAGGAGATCTGCCACAGTCAAATTGTGAGACAGGAAGTAGAATGGTGGGTTACCTGAGACTGTGGAAAGGGATGGATGGAAGGTGCTGTTTAATAAGTACTTAATTTCAGGTTGGATTCTGAGAAAGTTCTAGAAGTTGGTATCAGAGAGGGTGCATGAAAATTTGAATGTACTTAAAGCCACTGAAGTGTACAATTGTAACTGGTTGAGATGATACATTTTATGCTATGGTTATTTTCCCAGGATGAGAGAATAGATAACAATACAGCCAGGGAGGGCCTGGACAAGAAAAGATAGCAGGAGGCGAGGGCCCTTATAGTGTTCACTCCTTCAGTTTCCCACCAACAAATATCTGCTGTTGAGCCACTTGTGCTGGGCTTATGACAGGTTGGAGCAAAGGCAGTGGGTGGCTACCTGTAATTGGCCCTCTATCATTTGAGCCACATCTGTACTTCTGGCTCTTTTTAAGTTAATTGGAGATAAAACTTTCAGATTTAGCTGTCTGGGCTGGATTTGAACTTCAATCATCAGATTTAAAGCTTATTATACTATCTTAAAGAAATGATTGGAACTTGCTCTTTTGTTGTTGTTGGTTTTGGTTGTCAGGCTTGCACTTGGGTCCCAGGCTCTGTACCTGAGTTCTTCTATTTAAGGCTAGCATTCTACCAGTTTCCATTACTACACTACTTTTGGTTTTCTGGTGATTAATTGGAAATAAAGTATCACAGACTTTACTGCTCAGACTGGCCATGAACCTTGATCTCAATCTCTTTAGTAGTTAGGATTTCAGGTGTGAGCCAATTACACCTTGCTGGGAACCTGCTCCTTTATGAAGGAAGGCATTCTGATTATCTCCATTTTCCAGATATAAAAACAGAGGCAAACAAATTAAAATGACTTGTCTATGATGTCACACGTTAGTAAATGCTGGAGCTGGGTCTTTTATCCTGGTCTTTACAATGGCAAATCTCACCCTCAAATAATACTCCATTAGTGTGTTGCCTTTGTTATCCCCTACCCTCACATTCCTGTAGCAAGGAATCAAAAACACCCACAGGTGTGATTAAGTACAGGCTCTGTCTAATGAAGAGAGTGCCTGGGTTTGAGTCTCATCTTCACTACTGAAGTTGGATTGAGAGGTTTGTTGGGCCGGGATTAAAGGTTTGTGTTTTTGGCCCTGGCAAATCATTGGTTTTGTTCCAGTAGCCTGGTCTGTAAGACTAAGATAATGATTACCTATCTCATAGGTTTATTACCAAGTTCACAAAGAAAAAGGTGGGTTGGTGCCTAGCATATACTCAGCAACCCATTGATGTCAGCTGTTTATTTCATTGAGTAAAGATGGCAGCCTATGGCTGGGTGTCCAGCTCAATAGTAAAGCCTATACTTATTTAGCATGGTGTGGAGGAGGAAGTTTGGGAGGGGATAGGAGGAAGAATCAAGAAGAAGGAAAAAGAAATGGTAGAATGTGGCCAGGCACCAGCAGCTCAAGCCTGTAATCCTAGCTACTTAGAAGGCTAAGATCTGTGGATGGTGGTTCAACCCAGCCTGGGCAGAGAAGTCTCTGAGACTCTCAAGTCTAATAAAGTACTCAAAAAAAGCTGGAAATGGCATTGTTGCTCAAGGGGTAGAACACTACCCTTGATTGAGCACAATTTGGCTCAGGGACAGTGCTCAACCAATGAGTTCCAGTTCCAGGTATGGCTAAATCAATCAGTCAATCAATAAAACAAGGAGTACAAGTGGAAGATTCGGTTGTGTGTTAGCCATGTATTTTTTTCTTGCTATGACAAAATATTTGACAGAAATATCCTAGGAAGTTATTTTGCTCAGTGTCATAGATTTCAGGCATTAATGGCAGAGAAGAACATGGAGGACATGGAGCATGGGGAGGGGTAAGAGAGGGAAAGGGAGTGCTTCGATGGGAAGATTCTCTTTTCTCCTCATTAACTCCGTATGGAAAGCCAGCATACCGGATGGTGCCACCCATGTGCAGGAGGGATATCTGCTTCGGTTAATCTGTTATGGAAACCCACCAAACACACCCAGAGTTATGCTTTAATTATTAGCTGGGCGCATCTAAACCAAATCAAATCAATCCCATTGAAGCTCATCCTCAAGATTAACCATCACAGATATCAATTTCATTTGCCTCCAAATTTACATTCCTTGTTATCTCTCAACTCACCAATCATTTATCATTCTTGTTTTTTTTCACATTTAAGCTAGTGTGTGTGTGTGTGTGTGTGTGTGTGTGTGTGTGTGTGTGTGTGTGTGTGTGTGTGTGTGTCCTACTTAATGGTGAAACCACATATACTTTTCTCCTAAAATCAGCAACAAGGGTACCATATCTACTGTCACCACTTGTAAGTTGCAGGAACTAGATTTGCAAGGAAAATCAATTTGACAATAGAAATGTCAATATCTGTGTTGATAGGAAGGAGTGTAATTATCTTTTTTGCAGATAATATTATCTTTTTTTGTTCCATCCTGAGCCTAGAACTCAGCGATTGTGTTTTGTCCCTGAGCTTTTTACTCAAAGCTAGAGTTCTACCCCTTGAACTGCAACTCCATCTCTGGTTTTTTAACGGTTAATTGGAAATAAGAATCTCAAGAGTCTCACATACTTCTTTGTCCAGTCTAGCTTCCAACTGCAATCCTCAGAAATCAGCCTCCTGAGTAGCGCGGATTAGAGGCAGCAGCCACTGGCTTCCAAATCTCATATTATTTTTTATTTAGAAAATTACAAGACCCAGCAATCCCACTTTTGGGCATTTACCCAAATGTTTACAAACAAGACCACACTAAAGCTACCAGCACAACTATGTTTATTGCAGCATTATTTACCATAGCTAAGATCTGGGACCAACCCAGATGCCCCTCAGTAGATGAATGGATCAAGAAAATGTGATATATATACACAATGGAATTCTATGCCTCCATCAGAAAGAATGACATTGCCCCATTTGTTAGGAAATGGAAAAACTTGGAAAAAATTACATTAAGTGAAGTAAGCCAGGCACAAAGAAACACAGGTCCCATGGTTTCCCTTATTTGCAATATCTAGTATATGTATGAGTCAAGCGGAAAAAGTCAGATAATGTGATGTTAGGAAAATGAATCCTTAGGTATTTTAATGTTTTTTTTCTTTCATGTATGTGTTTCTAACGCATTTATAAGTTTATTTCTTTGTTGCTTTGTATGTCCCTCCACCACAGTATAACCCCTGCTTTCAATATATTTGATGTCAGTATAACTTATGGAGGAGATGGGAAAAAACAGTCATTTAAGGATTCAGGTGGACCTGTTGCAACAATGAGAAGTACAAATTGTCATGTCAAAAAGGAGCTTTACAATGACGGTGGGGGGGAGGGGGGGGAAGGAAGGATTGGAGGGAGGGATGAGGCTGGGAAGGGAGGTGAAGGGTAAACAAAGGAGGAGGCTGCAATGCTTGGTAAGAAATGTATGCATTATCTTGCCGATGTAATTGTAACCCCTCTGTACAGTATATTCACAAATAAAATAAAATTAAAGAAAGAAAGAAATGAACCTACAGACCTATAACCAAGTAGTCTACGAAAAGGGAGTTAAAATAATAGAATGGAAGAAAGACAGCCTGTTCAGTAAATGGTGTTGGCAAAATTGATAAACTACTTGTAGAAAACTAAAGCTAGATCCTTATATATCACCCTGTACTAGAATCAACTCCAAACGGATCAAAGACCTCGGAGTCAAAGAAGACACTCTGAAAACATTACAGGATGGAAAAGGAGAAACCATAGGTCTCCTTGGCTCAGGCCGAAATTTTCTTTTTTTTTTTAATTTAATTTTATTTTATTTGTGAACATACTGTACAGAGGGGTTACAATTACATGGGCAGGATAATGCATACATTTCTTACCAAGCATTGCAGCCTCCTCCTTTGTTTACCTTTCACCTCCCTTCCCAGCCTCCCCCCTCCCCCCCACCCAATCATACCCCCCTCCCCCCCCACACCGACATTGTAAACCTAGTTTTTTTTTGATTTCTTGAATATATTCTTTTTTTTAAATTTTTTTTAATTTTTTTTTATTGTAAAGATACTATACAGAGGTTAAAGTTACATGAGTGAGGCAATGAGACACTTCCACTTCCTCTTGAACATTGTTACCCCCTCCATTGTTTTCCCCCTACCATCCCCTCCCTCCCTCCCTTCCCCAAGGTTCTTTTTTTTTTTTTTTTGAGTGTGATTAAGTGATTACTTAATTTCCGGAAATTCACAGTATTGTGGAATAATGATGCTCATTTAAAGTCACAAGTTCATTCTAACTTTCCTGGAGCAAATTGTCTATCACAGTCTGTAATATATAACGGTGCTCATATGTTATATACCATATATGTGATCAGCAGCATGGGGATATTTAGTAGTGGTTCAACCAGATGAGTGGGAGTTCTTTGTTTCTTAAGTCCTGTTAGTTTTGTCATATCACCTAACATTTTGGATTCATCATCCACTTATCAGGGAGACCATGTACTGTCTGTCTCTTCATTCTTGGCTTACCTCGCTCAACATGATTCCTTCTAGCTCCATCCATTTCCCTGCAAATGCCATTATTTTATCATTTCTAATGGCTGCATAATATTCCATTGTGTATAGATACCACAATTTTTGGATCCATTCATCTGTGGTGGGGCATCTAGGTTGTTTCCATATCCTAGCTATTGCAAACAGTGCTGCAATAAACATGGAGGTGCACGTGTCCTTGTATATTGGTTCCTGTTGTTCAGGGTAGATGCCTAGAAGTGGTATGACTGGGTCGTAAGGGAGGTCAATCTTTAGCTTTCTAAGGACCCTCCAGACTGCTTTCCAAAGTGGTTGTATGAGTGTACATTCCCACCAGCAGTGTAATAGCGTTCCTCGTTCTCCACATCTCCTCCAGCATTTGTCGTTGGCTGATTTGTGGATGTGGGACATTCTGACTGGGGTAAGGTGGTATCTCAGGGTTGTCTTTATTTGCATTTCCTTCACCACCAGGGATGATGAACATTTCCTCATGTGTTTCTTTGCCATTTTTATTTCTTCATTTGAGAAGTCCCTCTTTAGTTCCCTTGCCCATTTAGTAATTGGTTTGTTGGGTTTGGGAGGGATTAGTTTCTTGAGTTCCCTGTATATACAGGATGTTAACCCCTTGTCTGATATATTGCTGGTAAATATTTTTTCCCAATTAGTTGGTTGTCTTTCTAGCTTGGTTGCGATAGGTTTATCTGTACAGAAGCTTTTTATTTTAAGGTAGTCCCATTTGTCAAGTCTCTCTCCAATTTGTTGTGACCCTGGGACTCTGTTCAGGAAGTTCCTTCCTGTGCCTATTAGTTCAAGTGTCTCTCCTACTCTGTCCTGCAGTAGTTTCAGAGATTCAGGTTTAATGTTAAGGTCTTTAATCCATTTTGAGTTGATGTTGGTGCATGGTGATAGGCTGGGGTCCACTTTTAGTTTTCTGCATGTGGCTGCCCAGTTTTCCCAGCACCAGCGGTTGAAGAGGCTGTGTTTCTTCCATTGTATGTCTTTGGCTCCTTTGTCGAATATCAGCTGGCTGTAGGCCTGTGGATTTATTTCTGGATCTTCTATTCTGTTCCATTGGTCTTCGGGTCTGTTTTTGTGGCAGTACCATGCTGTCTTTGTTATTATAGCTCTGTAGTAGAGTTTGAAGTTCGGCATGGATAGCCCTCCCATATTGTCTTTATCCCCTAGAATTGTTTTGGCTATTCTAGGTCTTTTGTTGTTCCATATGAATTTTTGGACTGTTTTCTGTATTTCAGTGATGTATGTCATTGGGATTTTAATAGGAATTGCGTTGAATTTGTATATTAGTTTTGGAAGTATTACCATCTTTACTATATTAAGTCGGCCTATCCAGGAGCATGGGAGGTCTTTCCATTTCCTAGTGTCTTCTGCAATTTCTTTCTTTAACTTTTTATAGTTCTCATTAAATAGTTCTTTTACATCTTTGGTTAGGTTAGTTCCTAAATATTTTATTTTTCGGGAGGTTATTGTGAATGGGGTTGATCCCTTTATTTCCCTCTCTTCTTGTACATTGTCAGTGTACAGGAAGGCAACTGATTTTTGTGGGTTTATTTTGTATCCTGCTATTTTGCCGAAGTGATTTATGATTTCTAAGAGTTTGGGGATGGAGTTTTTGGGATCGTGGAGGTATAGTATCATGTCGTCTGCAAAAAGGGATAGTTTAACTTCTTCTTTCCCTATGCGGATCCCTTTAATGTCTTTTTCTTGCCTTATTGCCCTGGCTAAGGGTTCTAGGACTATATTGAAGAGGAGTGGAGACAGTGGGCATCCTTGCCTTGTTCCTGATTTTAGGAGAATTGGTTGTAGCTTTTCCCCATTAAGTATAATATTGGCTATTGGTCTGTCATAAATGGCTTTTATTGTTTTTAGAAATGTTCCTTCTATTCCTATTTTCTCCAGAGCTTTTAGCATGAATGAAAGTTGAATTTTGTCAAAGGCCTTTTCTGCATCTGTAGCAATAATCATGTGATTCTTGACCTTGGCTCTGTTGATATGTTGGATTACATTTATTGACTTACGTATGTTAAACCATCCCTGTGTCTCTGGGATGAAGCCTACCTGGTCATAGTGAATTATTTTTTTATGTGTTTCTGGATTCTGTTACCTAGAATCTTGTTAAGGATCTTTGCATCTGTGTTCATCAAGGAGATTGGCCTGTAATTCTCCTTTCTGGTTGGGTCTTTGCCTGGTTTGGGGATGAGTGTGATATTGGCTTCGTAGAATGAGTTTGGGATAGCTCCTTCCTTCTCTGTTTCTCTGAAGAGCTTGAGGAGTATGGGTATTAGTTCTTGTTTAAAGGTCTTATAGAATTCTGCTGTGAATCCATCTGGTCCTGGGCTTTTTTTTGTTGGAAGACTTTTGATAGCTTCCTGTATCTCATTATAAGATATTGGCTTATTTAATTGGTTAACTTTTTCTTTGCTCAGTTTGGGCAACTTGTATTTCTCTAAAAATGCATCCATTTCTGCCCGATTTTCTTCCTTTAGAGAGAATAGCTTTTGAAAGTAGTCTGTTAGAATTGTTTGGATATCTTGGGTACGTGTGGTGATGTTTCCCGTGGCATCCCTAATCCTATTAATATGGGTTTCCTCTCTTCTTTTTTTAATTAATCTAGCCAATGGGATATCAATTATGTTTATTTTTTCAAATAACCAGCTTTTTGTTTGGTTTATTTTGGTTATGGTTTTCTGATTTTCTAATTGGTTAATCTCTGCTTTTAATTTGGTTATCTGGCTTCTTCTAGTAGCTTTAGGTCCCATTTTTTCCTGTTTTTCTAGCTGTTTTAATTGCAACATGAGATTATTTACTTGGTCTGTCTCCGTTCTCTTGATGTGGGCACTGAGGGCAATAAATTTGCCCCTCAGGACTGCTTTTGCTGTGTCCCACAAGTTTCTTTGTGAGGTGTTTTCATTTTCATTGAGTTGTAGGAAATGCTTTATTTCTTCTCTGATCTCTTCTGTTATCCAGGCATTGTTAAGGAGTGTGCTGTTCAATTTCCATGTATTAGAGAAATTTCTGCGGTATGCTTTGTTATTGAGAGCTAGCTTGATTCCACTGTGGTCAGATAGGATACAGGGGATTGTGTCGATCCCTTTGTATTTGCTTAAGTTCCTTGCATGAACTATGATATGGTCTATTTTGGAGAAAGTTCCGTGAGCTGCTGAGAAGAATGTGTACTGTGTTGTTTTAGGGTGAAATACTCGGTAGATGTCAGTTAATTCCGCTTGAAGTATGGCCTCTCTTAATTCGGTAGCTTCTTTGCCAATCCTCTGGTTGGTAGACCTGTCCTTTGGTGAGAGTGGTGTGTTAAAGTCTCCTAGTATTATCGTATTGGGATCTATTTTATTCTGTAAGTTTGAGAGCATTTGTTTGACATATCTGGGTGCACCAATATTTGGGGCATATAAGTTGATGATGGTTATATCCTCCTCTTGGATTGTTCCCTTTATTAATATGTAGTGTCCGTCCTTGTCTTTCTGTACTGATTTTAATGAAAAGTTTATTTTGTCAGATATCAGGATAGCTACACCTGCTTTCTTACTGGGGGCCTTTGATTGGTAGATCCTTTTCCACCCCTTCACTCTGAGTTTGTTTGTATGATTGGCTGAGAGGTGGGTCTCCTGAAGGCAACAGATGGATAGGTCTTGTTTTCTTATCCAGTCCTCAGTTCGTTTTCTTTTAATTGGTGAATTCAGCCCATTTATATTAAGAGAAAGTATAGAGAGATGCATTGTTGTCCCTGCCATTCCGTTTTCCTAAGTTTTTCTTTTTTCCTTTCCTCCTGTGCTTGCTCTGTTAGACTTTGTGTAATGCCTTTTTGGGGCAGGCCCCAGTTCCTGGCTGCTTTCTTCAGGTTGTGTCCCCCCTCTTAGAATTCTTTGTAATGCTGGCTTAATGTTTATGTATTCATTTAGTTTTTCTTTGCTATTAAAAATTTTCAGTTCTCCATCAAATGTGAATGCTAGCTTTGCCGGGTAGATCAGTCTGGGTTGGCAGTTATTGGCTCTCAGGGCTCGTATGGTGCTTTCCCAGGCTTTTCTTGCATTCATTGTTTGTGTGGAGAGATCTGCAGTAATTCTTATTTTTTTCCCATTGTAGTATAGCTCCTTCTTCATTTTTGCTGCATGCAGGATTGTTTCCTTATTTTTCAGATCTATCATTTTTACTATAATGTGTCTAGAAGTGTTTCTCCTGGGGTCTTGCTTGTTGGGTGTTCGATAAGCTTTTGTGATGTAGTTAAGATGGTCGTTTTTGAGGTGGGGAAAATTTTCATTGATTATATTGTTAAATAGGTGTTGCATTCCCTTGCTCTGGAATTCCTCACCTTCGTCCACTCCAATTATGCGAAGGTTAAATTTTTTAGCATTATCTGCTTGCTCTTGAATATCCCTTTGGTTTAATTTGAGTGATTTTTCCATATCTGTCACTTTTTGGTCCAGTTGGTGTATTCTGTCTTCTGTATCTGACACTCTACCTTCCATTTCATTCACTCTGTTGACAGTGGCTTCTATTGTGGTTTGCATGGAGGAAATGGATCCCTTTATGGATTCAATGTTGGTTCTCAGAGTACTGATCTCACCTCTCAATGAGGTATGCATTACCTCTAATTTGGCCTTTATCTCACTTCTTACTGAGGTTTGTGCAGCTTCTATTTTTGCATGCATCTCTTGTTTGATACCCTGTATCACTTTGGATAGTTCATCCTTGTGCTCTTTCAATTTCTGATCAATTTCTCGCTTTATTTCTTGAGTCATTGCCTCCAGCAACACTTGGAAGTAGCCTTTGTCTTCCATTCCTGCTTTGCTCCCACTGGGGCTCTCCCCTGTGTGGCTGCTGGCTTTTGAGGTGAGCTTGCTGTCCTGGGTGGTAGTAAACCTTGTGATTTTTCTCTGTGATTTTCGCATGGAGGTTCAGGAGACTGCTCTTCAATTTTGTTTTGGTGTGTCTGTCTTTGCTTGGTTGCTGATTCTGTATTGGTAGAGAGAGTCTGTGCCTGATCTGGGTTCTGTTGGGAGCCTATTTCCAGCTGCTATTCTGACTTACTTAGGATTCTCAGATCTCTGCTGTAGATTGCTGGCAGTTCCCACCTTTGGAAGGGTTGAGCAGCCTAGACTGCTTGTGTTTGCTCCTACGGGTGCTCTTGTGAAGAACAGATGCTCTGGATGCACTCTCCCAAATGCTGGAGTCTGCTATGGGCTCCTGATGTGTTTTTGTTTATTTGTTTTGGGCTGGTTGTGGGCTTGAACTCTAGGTTTGAGTGCTGTCCCTCAGCTTTTCAGCTCAAGGCTGGCACCCTACCGTTTGAGCCACAGCACCACTTCTGACCCTTTTTGCTTTTGTGATGCTGAGGAATCAGATCCAGGGCCTCATACATCCAAGACTATCAATCTATTGCTGAGCCACCTTAACAGTCTGAGCTCCTGCTTACTATCAGGTGCTGGCAGCCTGTGTTGCCCAATTCCCAGTCTAGGGTATATGGGTGGAGTTTTGGTGGGGTTTGGGCTTCTCTTGTCCTGGGCCTCCAGGTCTTTTGTTGTCACAGGCGTGCTTCCCGGGGGAGTGTTGTTCCCTGGTTTTCTCCCCTCTGTTGAGGCGTATGCTCAGCGTTTTACTTCAACTGGGAGGAGTTGGTTGTGTTGTTCAGGCGCCGGTTCCCCGGGCCTGGTTCCGGCCCCAGCCTGGAGCACGCTTGTTAGGCCTGTGCTGATGTGTATACCACCTAGGTTATGCAGCCTGGAGCGCACTCGTTAGGCCTGTGCTGATGTGTATACCACCTGGGTTATACAGCCTGGGGGACACAGTTCAAATTTCTTCTACTGTTGGTAGTCTTGACCCAGGGGCGCTGTTCCTGGCTTGGGCATTTAAGCTCCCTTCCAGGGGTGCTCTTGCTCTAGCCTGGCCAGCTGAGTGTGCTCCACGGGCTGGTGGAGCTCTCAAACAGTTCCCAGTTTTAGTGAGTCCTTGGTCCGGGTGCTGGGTTTGGGAGTCTAGGTCAGGGTCTGGGGATTCCCTCCAGCTCTGGTCTCCATTGATGGATACACTTCCCCTGTGGGGTACTCACCCTGGAGCTAGTTGTTTCTATGTGGTGTAGGTCGACAGTTGTTGTTGCAATCCAGGCTGGGTTGGGCGGTGGTGGCTCTGTGTGATTCTTTTCTGTCTCTGCCTCTGTTGAAGCTGTCGGGTCAAGAGTGTCCACGCTCAGGCAGCTTCTTCTCGGTACCTCTGGGGCCCGAGTGACCCCGCTGGGTCATTGCGATCGTGATCGGGTGTGCAGGTGATCTGAAGACAGGACCCTTTGTCGGGCTGCTGGCGCCGATTGGCTTTGGCGGGATGGCACCTCTCTGCTCGGGTGGAGAGTGCTGGATCGTTGCGATCGCAATTAGGCGGGCCAGGTGGTCTCGTAAACCTGGTTTTGACATGACATTTTGTACTTCTCATTGTTGCAACAGGTCCACCTGAATCCTTAAACGACTTGTTTGTCCCCATCTCCTCCACATGTTATACTGACATCAAATATAGTGAAAGCGGGGGTTACACTGTGGGGGAGGGACATACAAAGCAACAAAGAAATAATCTTATAAATGCGTTAGAAACACATGCATGAAAGAAACGAAAACATTAAAATACGTATTTAAGGGTTCATTTTCCTAACATCACATTATCTGACCCTTTCCGCTTGACTCATACCTATACTAGATATTGCAAATAAGGGAAACCATGGGACCTATGTTTCTTTGGGCCTGGCTTACTTCACTTAATATAATTTTTTCCAAACCTTTCCATTTCCTAACAAATGGGGCAATGTCATTCTTTCTGATGGAGGCATAGAATTCCATTGTGTATATATACCACATTTTCTTGATCCATTCATCTACTGAGGGGCATCTGGGTTGGTTCCATATCTTAGCTATGGTAAATAATGCTGCAATAAACATAGGTGTGCTGGTAGCTTTAGTGTGGTCTTGTTTGTATACATTTGGGCAAATACCCAAAAGTGGGATTGCTGGGTCATAGGGGATATCTATGTGAAGTCTTTTGAGGAACCTCCATACTGCTTTCCAACGTGGTTGAACAAGTTTACATTCCCACCAACAATGAAGTAAGGTTCCTTTCTGTCCACATCCCCTCCAGCATCTGTTGTTGTTAGAGTTCTTGATTTTTGCTGTTCTAACTGGAGTGAGGTGATATCTCAATGTTGTTTTGATTTGCATTTCTTTTATGGCTAGGGATGTTGAACATTTCTTCATGTGTCTATTGGCCATCCTTCTTTCTTCTTCAGAGAAGATTCTCTTTAAGTTTTTCGCCCACTTATTTATTGGGCAGTTGTTTCTTTGAGGATTTGTTGTTGGGTGGTTTAATTTTTTGAGTTCCAAGTATATTTTAGATATGAGACCCTTGTCCGTTGTATGGCTAGTAAAGATCTTCTCCCAATCGGTGGGCTTTCTATTGATCTTCATAGCTATGTCATTTGCCCTGCAGAAGCTCTACAACCTTATGCAATCCCATTTGTCCAACCTTTCTTTGATTTGTTGTGCTTCCGGGTCTCTATTCAGAAAATTTCGGCTTGAGCCAAGGAAACCTAGTGTTTCTCCTATTCCATCCTGTAATGTTTTCAGAGTGTCTGCTTTGAGTTCAAGGTCTTTGATCCATTTGGAGTTGATTCTGGTGCAGGGTGATATATAAGGATCTAGCTTTAGTTTTCTACATGTAGTTAACCAAATTTGCCAGCACCATTTACTGAAGAGGCTGTCTTTCTTCCATTCTATTGTTTTAGCTTCCTTATCGAAGATTAGATGGCTATAGGTATGTAGGTTCATTTCTGGGTTTTCAATTCTATTCCATTGGTCCTGAGGGCTGTTCTTATGCCAATACCAAGCTGTTTTGATTACTATGGCTTTATAGTAGAGTTTGAAATTTGGTATTGATATTCCTCCAGCAGTGTTCTTTCCGTGGAGTAGCGTTTTTGCTATTCGGGGTCTTTTATTGTTCCATATGAATTTTTGGATTGCCTCTTCTATTTCCTTGAAGAATGAGGGTGGTATTTTGATAGGTATCGCGTTGAATTTGTAGATAGCCTTGGGAAGTATTGCCATTTTCACGATGTTAATCTTGCCAATCCAGGAGCACGGGAGGTTTTGAGATTTTTTAAGTTCTGTGTTGATTTCCTTTTTCAAGATTTTAAAGTTTTCATCGTAGAGGTCCTTCACTTCTTTAGTTAAGTTAATTACTAGGTGTTTTATTTTTTGTGGGGCTATTACAAATGGAGGTGCTTTCCTACTTTCAGCCCCACTTTTCTCATTGTTGGCATACAGAAAAGCCATTGATTTTTGGAGGTCAATTTTACACTCTGCTACTTTGCCAAAGTTTGAATCAGCTTGAGTAATTTGGGAATGGAGTCTATGGGATTCTTTAAATACAAGATCATGTCATCTGCAAAGAGAGAGAGTTTTATTTCTTCTTTCCTTATTTGGATCCCCTTTATGTCTGCATCTTGTCTTATTGCTGTAGCTAGGCATTCTAATACTAGATTGAAGAGAAGTGGAGAGAGTGGGCATCCTTGTTTTGTTCCTGAGTTAAGAGGAAATGGCTTTAGTTTTTCACCATTGAGTATAATGCTGGCTGTAGGTTTGTCATATACAGCCTTTATTGTATTGAGGTTTGTTCCATGGATTCCTAATTTTTCAAAACCTTCATCATGAAGGGGTGTTGGATCTTGTCGAATGCTTTTTCTGCATCTATTGAGATAACCATGTGGTTCTTATACTTGCTCCTGTTGATGTGATGAATAATATTAATTGATTTGCGTATATTGAACCAGCTTTGCATCCCTGAAATGAATCCTGTTTGATCATGGTGTATGATTTTTTGGATGAATTGTTGAAGTCAATTGGCCAAAATTTTGTTCAGAAGTTTTGCATCAATGTTCATCAAAGAAATGGGTCTATAGTTCTCTTTCTTTGATGAGTCCCTGCCTGGTTTTGGGATGAGGGTTATGATGGCTTCATAGCATGTGTTCGGTAGTGAGCTTTCTCTTTCAATTTCATTGAAGAGTTGGAGGAGTATTGGTGTGAGCTCTGCTTTGAAGGCCTTGTAAAATTCCGCTGTAAAACCATCTGGTCCTGGACTTTTCTTAGCTGGGAGGTCTCTTATTGCTGTTTCTATTTCAATGCTTGATATGGGCCTGTTAAGCTGGTTTAACTCATCTTGGTTTAGTTTTGGCATGTCAATATTTGCTAGGAAAAGGTCCATTTCTGTCAAGTTCTCAAACTTATTAGCATAAAGTTTTGAGAAGTATTCCCTTATAATGTTCTGAATCTTGGTTGTTTCCGTGGTGATGTTTTCATTCCCATCTCTGAGTTTATTAATTTGGGTGTGTTCTCTCCTTTTTCTGATGAAGTTTTCTAAGGGTCTGTCAATTTTGTTAAGTTTTTCGAAGATCCAACTCTTTGTTTTGTTGATTCTTTCTATAGTTTTTTTGGATTCTAATTCATTTAATTCTGATTTAATTTTGATTATTTCTTTCTGTCTACTGGATTGGGGTTTATCTTGCTGCTCTTTTTCAAGGAGGTTTAGATGTGTCATTAAATTGTTAGTTTCCGATCTCTCCAATTTGTTTATCTTGCTGCTCTTTTTCAAGGAGGTTTAGATGTGTCATTAAATTGTTAGTTTCCGATCTCTCCAATTTGTTGATGTAGGAGCTCAGAGCTATAAACTTGCCTCTGAGTACTGCCTTTGCTCTGTCCCAGAGGAGCTGGTAATTTGTGTGTTCATTTTTGTTGAATAGCATGAATATTTGAATTTCCTTTCTAATCTCTTCCATGACCCATGCATGATTCAGCAGTGTGTTGTTCAGCCTCCATGTGATACCGGACTTTCTTGGTGGCTTTTGGTGTTGAGTTCTAATTTATTCCCTTGTGGTCAGAGAGAATGCAAGGTATAACTTCAATGTTTCTGAATTTAGACAAGTTTGCTTTGTGGCCTAAAATGTGGTCTATTTGAGAAAACGTTCCATGTGCTGCTGAGAAGAACGTGTATTCTGAGGCAGCTGGGTGAAATGTTCGGTAAATGTCTGTTAAGTCTAGTTGATCTATGAAGCTGTTTAGATCTGCGATTTCTCTGTTGAGTTTTTGCCCAGTTGATCTATCTAGGGGGGAGAGTGTTGTGTTAAAATTCCCAACAATTAATGCCTTTGGATCTATATGGCATTTGAGGGAAAGTAGTGTTTCTTTGATAAATTTGGGTGCTCCTTTTTTTGGCGAATAGATATTTAGAACTGTAAAATCCTCCTGAAGGAGAGATCCTTTAATTAGTATGTAGCTACCTTCTGTATCTCTTCTCACGAATTTTAATTTGAAGTCTATTTTATCTGATATTAGGATTGCAACTCCCGCCTGTTTAAGGGGGCCGTTTGCTTAGTAGATTTTGTTCCAGCCTTTAACATTGAAAATGTGTTTGTTTTTACGGGCAAGATGTGACTCCTGAAGGCAACAGATAGAAGGGTCTTGTTTTTTAATCCAACTAGAGACTCTATGTCGCTTAATTGGAGAGTTCAGTCCGTTAACGTTAAGAGATAGGACTGAGAGGTATTTGGAGTTCCTGCCATGTTATCTACCTTCTTGGGGGCTGTGAAAACTGGGTTCTTCCTAAGGTTCTTGGATTCTCAGTTTGGGTGCAGTTTCTTGGCCTTTGTTGCGTTGTTGTTGGTTTTCTATGTGTAGGACATCTTTAAGAATCTTTTGTAGGGCTGGTTTGGTGGAGATGTATTGTTTCAATTTTTCTTGCTATGGAAGGTTTTTATTTGGCCTTCAGTTATGAAGGAGAGTTTAGCTGGGTACAGTATTCTTGGTTGATAGTTGTTTGTTTTTAGGGCATGGCATAGGTCATTCCAGGCTCTTCTTGCTTTGATTGTCTCTGCTGAGAAATCTGAGGTAATTCTAATTGGTTTCCCTTTATAGGTGATTAACCTTTTCTCCCTGACAGCTTTAAGGATCTTTTCCTTGGTCTGGTTTGATCCTGTGTGGATTATAATGTGACGGTGGGATATCCTATTCTGGTCTGGTCTATTTGGGGTTCTAAAAGCTTCTTGTATCTGAATAGGCCTATCTTTTTGCATGTTTGGGAAGTTCTCTGCTAGGATCCTGTTAAACAAATTTCCTAGACCATTAACTTCTGTTTCTAGGTGCTCCTCTACACCCATTATCCTTAGATTGGGCCTTCTGATGGTGTCTTCCAGGTGTTGGATAGACCTCTCATATTTCTTGGACTTGTCTTGAATGGTTGTATGTTCTTTCTCTATAATATCTAGGCTGTCTTCAATCCCTGAGATTCGATCTTCTGCGTGGTCTAACCTGTTGTCAAGACTCTCTACTTTGTTTTTTTATCTCTTTTCCTTCTAATTGGTCAACTTTGATGGCTTCAAGTTCTTTGTTGAAGCTTTGTTTTAGGTCTTGTATGAATTTCTTTACTTCCTTAATTTGGTGTTCAGTGTTTGTTCTCAAATCACTTAATTGATTGGTTTTGGTTTCTTTGGACTCCCATTCCTTCTGTTGGGTTCCATTCAGCATTCCTTTTGTGGTCTCCCTGACTTCATCTTTGTGTATTCTCTACCTGGTCTCTCAATTCCTGAATTACTCTTTGCATAGCTTCCTCCAGTCTGTGGGATTCCTGCCCTTCTCTTTCTTCCCTTTCCT
The DNA here is from genome assembly GCF_024711535.1 of Dipodomys merriami. Taxonomy (NCBI): domain Eukaryota; kingdom Metazoa; phylum Chordata; class Mammalia; order Rodentia; family Heteromyidae; genus Dipodomys; species Dipodomys merriami. The sequence goes on along the minus strand of NW_027202420.1, from coordinate 150,571 downwards.
GGGATTCCTGCAGTTCTCTTTGAGTGTTCTCAGCCTGCTCACACCATTCCTCCCTTTCTCTTTGAGTATTCTCAAGTTGTTCACGCAAATCCTGTATCAGTTTTTGAGTAGCTTCCTCCGGCTTATGATATTCCTATATAAACTTCTGGGATGCCTCCTCTCTCTGCCTATTACGCTCATACAGAGTCCTTTGTACATTGTCAAACTTCTCATTTATCATGTTTGCTAGTAGTGAATGTAGAGCTATTTGGGAACTCTCCTCTGGATTATTCTTTATCTGTTCTAATCCCTGATTATCAAGATTGGGAATTGAGATTCCCGAATTTGCCATTTTTCTTGTGTTTTTCTGGCTTACTCTGCCCATTTGAGATGAAGATAGCACCAGTTTTGTGCTAGAACACTATCTGAAGGCAACCATCAACCAAAGTTTGCGTTTGTACAGTCAATAGTATACAGATACAATCTAGTTCAACAGATACATCTATTCAACATCAAACAACTATATGTTAAAGGACTTCGAACCGCAGTAAAAAATTTGGAAAACCAGAAATTATTAGGATTAGGGAGATATGTGGGTAAAAAATAGGAATAGATTGGTGTGGGGAGGCACAGGGAGAGTTAACTCTGTCCTAATCACAATGCAGGAAATGGGTTGGGTAGGATGCAAGTAGAGAGAGAGAGAAAAAGAAGAGACGGAAAGGGGAATGAAAAGAGACCAGAAAAAAAATAGAAACGTAAAAGTTAATGTTATTAAAGAGATTAAAAGACCGTCTATTTAGAGAGGAATGTGAATATGTTTAGAGAAAGGGAGGGACATAGAGGAGATGTGAAAAACTTTAAGGATGGGAAGGGGAGAAGAAAAGATCAGAAGTTCAGTAGAGCTAGACAAAAAACAAAAAGATAATTAAGAAAGAAAGAAGACAAGAAAAGAAAGGAAAACGCTCATTCACATATTCCTAAAATAAAAATTATAAGAGGAGAGAAAAAAAACGTTACTGCAAAACAATTATTTTTTCAGAAGAGGCAAAAATTAAAGATTAATAAAAGTTTTAGAAGAGAAAAAAAATTTATGTATATATATATATAAGGTAACAAAAAACAAAAAACAAACAAAAAAAACAAAAGAAGAAGAAGAAAAAAAAAGAAAAAAAAGTCTTTTGATTTTTTTTGGGGGGGGGAGGTGTGGGAAGAATCCTGTATCTCCCTTTTGTCTGTAACCAGTCTCTTGTTGGAGTCTCTGGTCAGCTTGAGGTCCTGTGGCTTGATTGGTTTCTTAGTCGGTTTGTTCGAAGAGGCAGAAAAATGCTTTGCTTTACCCAAGATTTTGAGATCCCCCTCCCAGGTTAGTTTTCTGGGAGGGTGATCTGCTTTGAGAATCACAAAAGAGGGGGATGCGGTGATGAGGCTAGGTTCTGGGTAGAGTTGAGGCCTTTCAACAAACAATAGCTTTTCCCTGGGGCTATTTTGTGATAAAGCTCACAGCGCCCAGCCTGCAGCCATTCTCAGGGTTTCTGTTTTTCAATTGAGTGTGGTGGCTGCTAGAGGGAGGGGCAGCCTCTGGCTCTGGTTACCCAGTGAGGCAAGCCACTCCAATGGCTGGTGCCTGAGCTGGGTGACTTTTCCCTGGATGGAGCTGAGTCTGGCAGTTCACTTCACCGTTAAGTTCTTGTGACCTGCTAAATGACTCATTTTGTTCCAAGGCCTGAGCTGGAGCTAGCAGCTCCTCCGAGCTTTGTCGGTATCCAAGATGGAGATCACCGGTGCTGGGCGGGAGGGGTGGCCTTCCCTCCTCTGCTCCCTGAGAAGGAGTGAGGACGTCGGGCTTGCACTCACGCCGAGTTTTGGATCCTGGGTCGTCTCTGGTCTGCAAACTGCAGGATGAAGATGTCCGCTCCTTGTCGGTTCTTGTTGGTGTTGAGTAGAATCTGCTCGTCCGCTGCGTCTGGCTCCTTCGTCCCAGACTCTCTGTGTCTCAGGTATGACCCCGCGGCGGTGGTCACCGCCGCGACCCTGCAGGCGCTCAGATGTGTCTCCTTGGCTTCCCCTCTCTTGACTAACTCTCTGTCCTGTGATGGCACACTTGGTGTGATTCTCTGGCTTAGGACTGTTCACTGGAACTCTAAAACTGCTTTCTATGCGAATGCTTGTTCAGATTCCAGCTTCTCCTCCGCCATCTTCCCGGAACCACATCCGAAATTTTCTTAATTGAGTCCCGGAAACAACAAATCAAAGAAAGGTTGGGCAAATGGGATTGCATGAAGTTGCAGAGCTTCTGCATAGCAAAGGACATAGCTAGCAAGATCAATAGAAAGCCCACAGATAGGGAGAAGATCTTCACTAGCCATACAACGGACAAGGGTCTCATATATAAAATATACTTGCAACTAAAAAAATTAAATCCCCCAATAACAAATCATCAAAGAAACAACTTCCCAGTAAATAAGTGGGCTAAAGACTTGAAGAGAAAGTTCTCTGAAGAAGAAAGAAGAATGACCAATAGACACATGAAGAAATGCTCACCCTCTCTAGCTGTAAAAGAAATGGAAAACAAAACAACATTGAGATACCACCTCACCCCAGTTAGAATAGCTATAAACAAGAACTCTTTAAGTCTTTAGACCACTTATTTATTGGGGAGTTGTTTCTTTGAGGATTTCCTGTTGGGGAGTTTAATATTATGAGTTCCAAGTACATTTTAGATATGAGACCCTAGTCCGTTTTATGGCTAGTGAAGATTTTCTACGTGGGCTTTCTATTGATCTTCTAGCTATGTCATTTGCCATGCAGAAACTCTGCAACTTCAAGCAATCCCATTTGTCCAACCTTTCTTTGATTTGTCGTGTTTCCGGGTCTTTATTAAGAAAATTTCAGCCTGTGCCAACAAGACCTAGGGTTTCTCCTATTCCATCCTGTAATGTTCTCAGAGTGTCTGCTTTGACTCTGAGGTCTTTGATCCATTTTGGAGTTGATTTTGGTGCAGGGTGATATATAAGGATCTAGCTTTAGTTTTCTACAAGTAATTAACCAATTTTGCCAGAACCATTTACTGAACCATTCTATTTTTTGAGCTCCCTTATCGAAGATTAGATGGCTATATATCTGTAGGTTCATTTCTGGGTTTTCAATTCTATTCCATTGGTCCTGAGGTCTGTTCTTGTGCCAGTACCAAGCTATTTTGGTTTCTATGGCTTTATAGTAGAGTTTGAAATTTGGTATTGATATTCCTCCAGCAGTGTTCTTTCCGTTGAGGAGCGTTTTTGCTATTCGGGGTCTTTTATTGTTCCATATGAATTTTTGGATTGTCTCTTCTATTTCCTTGAAGAATGAGTTTGGAATTTTGATAGGTATCGCATTGAATTTGTAGATAGCCTTGGGAAGTATTTCCATTTTCACGATGTTGATCTTTCTAATCCAGGAGCATAGGAGTTTTTGCCATTTTCTTAGTTCAGGTTTGATATCCTTTTTCAAGCTTTTAAAGTTTTCATCATAGAGGTCCTTCACTTCTTTAGTTAAGTTAATTACTAGGTGTTTTATTTTTTGTGGGGCTATTACAAATGGAGGTGTTTTCCTAATTTCAGCCCCACTTTTCTCATTGTTGGCATACAGAAAAGCCATTGATTTTTGGAGGTCAATTTTACACTCTGCTCCTTTGCCAAAGTTTGAATCAGCTTGAGTAATTTGGGAGTGGAGTCTATGGGATTTTTTAAATACAAGATCATGTCATCTGCAAAGAGGGAGAGTTTTACTTCTTCTTTCTCTATTTGGATACCCTTTATGTTTGCATCTTGTCTTATTGTTGTAGCTAGACATTCTAATTCTTCATTGAAGAGAAGTGGAGAGAGTGGACATCCTTGTTTTGTTCTAGAGTTAAGAGGAAATGGCTTTAGTTTTGATGGCTTCCAATTCTTTGTTGGAGCTTTTTTTAGATCTTGTATATTTTTTTTACTTCTTTACTTTGGTGTTCCGTGTTTATTCTCAAATCACTTAGTTGATTGTTTATGGTTTCCTCGGACTTTTATTCCTTCTGTGTGGCTCCATTAACCATTCTTTTTGTGGTCTCCCTGAATTTTTTCAGTTGTCTGCTTATGTATTACATGAATTCCTCTATCGATCTTTGTCTATTCTCATCCCGCTCTCGCAATTCCTGTATTACTCTTTGATTAGCTTCCTCATGTTCAAGCAATTCCTATAGTTCTTTTTGTCTGTTCTCAGCCTGCTCACGCAATCCTTATCTATCACTTTGACTGTTCTCAGCTTGCTTACACAATTCATTTATTTCTCTTTGAGTGTTCTCAACCTGCTCATGCAATTCCTGAATTACTCATTGAGTAGCTTCCTCACACTTAATAGATTGCTGTTTTGATCTTTGGTTTGCATCCTCTCTCTCCCTATCAGGCTCACACTCAGTCTTTGAAGGTTTTCGATCTTTACATTCACCATCTTTACCAGTATTGTTTGTACAGCTTTTTGGGAACTCTCCTCTGGATTATTCATTATTTGTTCTGTCACCTGATTACCATGAGTGGGAGTGGAGATACCCGGATTTGCCATTTTTCCGGATTTTTCTGCCCATTTGGTATGAAAGTAACACCAATTTTGTGCTAGAAAACTATTTTAAGGCAAGCATCAACCAGAGTCCTATAGTTGCACAGTGAAAAGGCTGCAGATACAATCTAGTTTAACAGATAAAATCTATTCAACATCAAACAACTATGGATTAATGGGCTAAGAGCAGCAAGGAAGAATTTGGCAAACCAGAAATTATTATGTTTAGGGAGAAATATGGTGAAAATTAGGATTAAATGGATCGGGAAATGCCAAAGAGAGTGAAATTAACCAAGTCCAAATCTCAAAGAGGGAAATATGCTGGACAGAATGATAGGAGAGAGAAAAAAAAGAGACGAGAAAAAATGGAAAAACAAAAAATTAATTTAAAAATTGAAACTTGAAGATTATCTAATTTTAAAGGTGAAATTGAGAGAATGAGGATAGGATGAGAGGAGGGGTGGGATTAAAAGGACACTTGAAAAACTAAAAAATAAAAATTCTTTTTTTATTTTTTTTATTGTGAAAATACTGTACAGAGGGGTTACAATTACATGGGCAAGATAATGAGTACATTTCTTATCAAGCATTGTAGCCTCCTTCTTTGTTTCCCATTCCCATCCCTTCCCATCCTCCTCCCACCCCCCCACCCAAACCTTCCACCCACCAAAATTCTAAAGTTCCTTTTTCCACATAATGACTTGTACATCTCATTCTTAAAAAAATATATAGGCATAAAGATATAATACTGCTACTAAGTAATTTAAGCCTGAGAGTATTTGAATTGAGTAATAAATTTCTGTATTAAGTGTGTACAGTATGGTAGATAAGGTGTAATAATTGACGACGGATATATCTGAGGATGAGCAGAACAGCAATTAAGTAGTGCACAAAAGGACAAAAGAGAAGAAAAATGAAGAAAATGAGAAAGAAAAAAAAGGACGGAAAGGTCAGTAGAGACAAAAACAGCACACATACATATACACCTAAATAAAAATTTTAAGAGGAAAAATAAAAGATTAATAGAAAACCATTTTTAAAAAATTAAAAATTAAAAATAGGTAAAAAATAGTTCTTTGATTTGTTTTTTTATCGGGGGAGGTGGAGGGGAAGATCCTGTTTCTCACTTTTGTCTGTATCAACTCTCTTGGTTGAGTCTCTGGTCTGCTATGGTGGTTGGTTTCCACGTGCTTTGATTGGTTTCTTAAGTCAGTTTGTCTGAGCAGGCAGAAAAATGCTCTGCTTTACCCAGGATTTTGTAATCCTCCTCCCAGGCTAGTTCAGTGGGAGGGAGATCTGCTTTGAGTATCACAAAACAAGAAGATGGCTCTCTCCTCTAGTTGGGAGATGCTGTGATTAGGCTTGGTTCTGGGTAGAGTTGAGGCCTTTCAGCAAGCTATAGGTTTTCCTTGGGGGGCGAGCTTCTGAGACACTCACAGAGCCCAGCCTGGAGCCATTGTCAGGGTTTATGTTTACTGAATTTCCTTTAATTGTCTAATATGCTGTAGGGAGGGGCAGCCTCTGGCTCTGTTTACACAGTGAAGAAAGCGACTCCTGAGGGGGAAGAGCTTCTACTGCCTGGGCTTGGTTACTTTCCCCTAGGTGGAGCTGATCATGGCAGGTCAGGTCAGGTTCCTGTGACTTGCTAAATGACCCTTTTATTTTCTTCCAAGGCCTGAGTTGAAGCTAGCTGCTCAGCCGGACAGCTAGCTAGATTTCCATCAAGATGGAGATCTTGTTTCTTTGAAGATTTGTTTTTGGGGGATTTGGTTTTTTAAGTTCCAGGTATGTTTTACATATGAAACAATCCCATTTGTCCAACCTTTCTTTGATTTGTTGTGTTTCTGGGTCTCTATTAAGAAAATTTCAGCCTGTGCCAAGGAGACCTAGGGTTTCTCCCATTCCATTCAGTAATGTTTTCAGAGTATCTGCTTTGACATTGATCCATTTGGAGTTGATTCTGGAGCAGGGTGATATATAAGGATCTAGCTTTAGTTTTCTAAAAGTAGTTAACCAATTTTGCAAGCACAATTTACTGATGAGGCTGTCTTTCTTCTATTCTATTTTTTTTTAGCTCCCTTATTGAAGATTAGATAGCTATAGGTCTTTAGGTTCATTTTTAGGTTTTCAATTCTATTCCATTGTTCGAGTTTGATATTTGGTATTGATATTCCTCCAGCACTGTTCTTTCTGTTAAGGATTGTTTTTGCTATTCAGGGTCTTTTATTGTAACATATGAATTTTTGGATTGCTTCTTGTATTTCCTTGAAGAATGCGGCTGGAATATTGACAGGTATTGCACTGAATTTGTAGATAGCCTTGGGAAGTATTGCCATTTTCACAATGTTGATTTTTCCAATCCAGGAACAAGCATGGGAGTTTTTGCCAATTCCTAAGTTCTGTTTTGAATTCCTTTTTCAGGTTTTTAAAGTTTTCATCATAGAGGTCCTTCACTTCTTTGGTTAAGTTAATTCCTTGGTATTTCATTTTTTTGTTGCTATTCTGAATGTAATTGTTTTCCTGATTTCAGCAACACTTCTCTCATTTTTGGCATACAGAAAAGACTTAAAGAGAAACTTCTCTGAAGAGGAAAGAAGGATGGCCAGTAGACACATGAAGAAATATTCAACCTCTCTAGCCAAAAAAGAAATGCAAATCAAAACAACATTGAGATACCACCTCACCCCAGTTAGAATGGCTATAATCAAGAACTCTAATAACAACAGATGCTGAAGGGGATGTGGACAGAAGGGAACCATACTCCATTGTGGGTGGGAGTGTAAACTTGGTCAACCACTTTGGAAAGTAGTATTGAGGTTCCTCAGAAGACTCCACATAGAGCTCCCCTATGATCCAGCAATCCCACTTTTGGGCATTTACCCAAATGATCACAAACAAGACTACAGTAAAGCTACCAGCATGACTGTGTTTATTGCAGCATTATTTACCACAGCTAAGGTATGAAACCAACCTAGATGCACCTCAGTAGATGAATGGATCTAGAAAATGTGTTATATATCCATAATGGAATTCTATGCCTCCATCAGAAAGAATGATATTACCCCATTTGTTAGGAAATGGAAAGATTTGGAAAAAATTATATTAAGTGAAGTAAGCCAGGCCCAAAGAAGCATAGGTCCCATGGTTTCCCTTATTTGCAATATCTAGTATATGTCTGAGTCAAGCAGAAAAGTTCAGATAAGTTGATGTTACAGAAATGAACCCCAAGATAACTATTCAAATGTTTTTTTTCTTTCATGCAAATGTTTCTAACATATTTATAAGATGATTTCTTTGTTGTTTTGTATGTCCCTCCCCCATACTATAACCTATGCTTTCACTGTATTTGATGTTGGTATAATTTGTGGAGGAGAAGGGTAAAAACAAATTGTTTAGCTATGCATGCAGGTGGACCCATTGCAACAATGAGATGTACAAGTTGTTATGTCAAAAAACGAACTTAACAACTTCGGTAGGTGTTAAGGGGAACGTTGGGGGGGGGAAGAGTATGGGAAGGGATGGTAAGGGGAAACAAAAGGAGACAACAATGCTTGATAAGAAATGTACTCATTATCTTGCCCATGTAATTGTAACTCCTCTGTATGGTATTCTCACACACACAAAAAGATGGAGATCTTAAGTTGTGGCGCTGGAGGAGTGGCCTTCCCTCTTCTGCTCCCTGAGAAGGAGTAAGGATGTCAGGGTTCTACTCACACCCGGAGTCTTGGTTCCTGGGTAATCTCTGGTCTGCTATCTGCAGGATGAAGATATCTGCTGCTTGTCAGTTCTTGCTGATATTGTGTAGAATGCACTTGCTCGCTCTATCTGGCACCTTTGTCCGGGACTTTCTGTATTGTAGGTATGACGAGTATGGTTGCCACCACTGCTTCTTCACCCATGACTGCTGGCAAGTGCTCAGATCTGTCTCCTTGCCTGCATTTTCCCTCTCTAGCCAAACTCTCTGTACTATGGTGGCACACTTAGTGTAATTCTTTGGCCTAGGACTGTTCACAGGAACACTAAAACTGCTTTCTATGTGAGAGCTTGTTTAGCCTCCAGCTTCTCGTCCATCTTCACGGAACCACCAGGTTTCATTTTGGGGGGGGGGGTTCCAGTCGTGGGGCCTGAACTCTAGGCCTGGGCACTGTCCATCAGCTCTTCAGCTCAAGGCTAGTGCTCTATAACTTGAGCCACATTGCCACTTCTGGCTTTTTTCTTTTTGCTTATGTGGTGCTGAGTATTCAAACCCAGGGCCTCAGGAATGCAAGATAAGCACTCTACCACTGAGCCACCTTCCCAGCCCCTTAATTTTTATATTATAGGTTTTTTCACATAATTTAGGATTTGTGATTATTGTGCCAGGTGATTTTTGTTTTTCTGTTTGTGTTACTTTGAAATAGTGATGTCAGGCTTGTATGAAGAGAGAAAGAATATGAAATGTATGTTACTACATTGAAAGAAAGAGAACAGACATTTTAACCTATTTGCTACAAGTAAATTAATATTAAGCAAAGGTAATTAATATAATAACTTATTTACTTTTCAGAAGATGAGTAGAGTACTCTGGATATCTTGGAGTAAAAGACTTTAGATTCATTTCAAGTGATGCCTTACATTGAACTTACTTGCTAAACTTTCTTCTTCAGAAAGGAAAAAGCTCCATTTCTTTCATATTTGTATTATACAGTCATAATAGCTGCATGTTAATTTGCTTACCTCTACTTGTTTGAATTCCATTCTTCATCCATTAGGTATCTAGGGCTTTGAATGACCAATTCCTTAATAGACCTATATTGCTCATATTGTGATGTAAATCTCTGTAATATTAATATGAATTTATCTCTGATTCTCATCATGAGCTACATTCTCATCAAATTTATGTAGTACCAAGCTAGAAACCTGATAATTTTACTCTTTTCTATGTTTTAATCAATAAATCCATTCTCTTTAGAAATATGTTTCCATCTTTTATGTTGCTCAAGTAAACAACATGTATTTCTAGTGCTTTTCCTGAAATAAATATAACGTTTGGAACAGGAAGAAAAACTCTCCCATTATCAATTTGAAGTAAATCCTTGGGGACTATTTTATACAAATAAATTTTAAAAAGCCGAGTGTAAGTTGATCACGCCTGTAATCTTAGGTACTCAATAGGCTGAGATCAAAGCCATCCTGGGTAGGAGAGTCTGTGAGACGCTTATCTCCAATAAACCACTAGAAAGCCGGAAATCGTGCTGTGGCTCAAGCAGCAGTGAGTTCTCATTGAGCTGAAGAGGTGAGGGATAGCACCCAAGCCCATAGTTCAAGCCCCAAGACCAACAAAATAAATAAATAAATGAATAAAAACTGCAATGCACATGTTTATAAATGAATAATCTAATGGATAAGTCAATTAGACACGAAAACTACCACATCAAGTCTCAATTTACTTAAAGGCACCAAAATATCAGTGTGCACGAACATCACTCAGTTTTAGAAAATGACTAGTAAAAACAAAGTTTTTATTATATTTGAAATGTAAAAAGTGGAATTTAAACCCAGATTTGCTGTGAGTATCCTATTTTCAGGAATACGTTTATTCAGCAAACAGAGAAACAAAAAATAAGGGTTTGTCATATAGGATGAAAGATGTAGAAGCAGACTCTCCTTAAGATGATAAATTACATGCAAAAGTGTGATTTATCCATTCATCTACTGAAGGGCATCTAGGTTGGTTCCATATCTTAGATATGGTAAATAATGGTGCAATAAACATAGCTGTGCTGGTAGCTTTAGTATGGTCTTGGATGTGATCATTTGGGTAAATGCCCAAAAGTGGGATTGCTGGGTCATAGGGTAGCTCTATGTGAAGTCTTTGGAGGAACCTCCATACTGCTTTCCAAAGTGGTTGAACAAGTTTACACTCCCACCAACAATGCAGTAGGGTTTCTTTGGTCCAAATCCCCTCCAGCATCTATTGTTTTTGAGTTCTTGATTATAGCCATTGTGAATGGGGTTAGGTGGATTGTCAATGTTGCTTTGATTTTCATTTCTTTTATGGCTAGGGATGTTGAGCATTTCTAAATGTGTCTATTGGCCATCCTACTTTCCTCTTCAGACAAGTTTCTCTGTAAGTCTTTTTTTATTCTTTTTATTTTTTTTATTGTGAAAATACCGTACAGAGGGGTTACAAGTACATGGGCAAGGTAATGAGTACATTTCTTATCAAGCATTATTGCCTCCTCCTTTGTTTCCCGTTATACAATGGAATTCTATGCCTCCATCAGAAAGAATGCAGTGCCCCATTTGTTAGTACATGGAAAGACTTGGAATAAATTATATTAAGTGAAGTAAGCCAGGCCCAAAGAAACACAGGTCCCATGGTTTCCCTTAATTGCAATAACTAGTATATGTCTGAGACAAGCAGAAATGGTCAGATAAGTTGTTAGGTGAAATTAACCCCAAGATAAGGACGCAAATGATTTTTATTTCTTGCTAGTTTTTCTAACATTTTTATAAGATGATTTATTTGTTGCTTTGTATGTACCTCCCCCATGTTATAAGCCCTGATATCTCTGTATTTGATGTCGATATAATTTGTGAAGGGAAAAAACAAATTGTTTGAATAGGGTTACAGGTGAACCTATTACAACAATGAGATGTACAACACGTTATTTTGAAAAATGAACTTTATGACTTTGGTGCGGTGGGGGATGAGAGGTCGAGGACTGGTGGTAGGGGGGTGTGGAGGTTTGGGAGTGTGGCGGTGGAGAGGGGAAGGGATGGTATGGAGAAACACAGGAGGAAGCAGAAATGCTTGATAAGAAATGTACTCACTATCTTGCCCATATAATTGTAACCCCACTGTATGATATTTTCACAATAATAAAATAAATAAATAAATAAATCATTGATGGGAGAAAGAGAAAATTATAGTTTCCAAATGAGCCATTGGTTATTGGTTTATGTGTGTATTACTAGCTAATCAGAAAGTTGACATATGAGGATCACAACTCAAAGCTAGCCTGAGTAGGAAAGTGATTGAAATTCTTATCTCCAACTACCCAGCAAAAGCTGGAAATCTATTTTCATGATGTCTATTGCTACTAAAACAACAAGGTGGATTTTATTTTTTTGGTTTCTAGGTCCAGTAAATTTTAGTAATTTGGAATAGTAGGATAAATTCATGGAGTTTGACTTGAATGTCAAGTTTGAGGATACTGTATTCAGGGTATTGTGAATTGGCATGAAGCAGCCAATAACATATTGTGAATACACATAACCCCCATAACCTTCAGCTAAACAGGCCATAGCCAAGAGAGGAGGTGGGGAAGATCCCATCCTCAGCCTTCTTTCTCTGGCACCTGCTATAGCAAATGTCCAGCTCAAACTGGTGGAAGGGAGGCCTGGCAGATGGTATGGGAGTTTGGGAGAGAGGGTGGGACCGAATCATCTCAAAACAGGGCTGTCCTGGAATGGCTGCCACAAGGGTCAGAGGTAAAAATGGAAAAACAAAGAATCAAGGACAGGGGTCTCACTTACCTCGTGGGGTCCTCTGAGGATGGCTGTCACAGGTGGGTGCACACTGAGCAGGAAGTTCATATAGTATAGCTGAAGATCCCTGAGGCTTACCAAGTGGCTGTGGCAGGCATAAAATCTGTTGAGAGAAGGAGGCAAGGACTGCATCTCCAGTCCCATAAATGCCAGTGGAAATGGAGAAAACAAGGAACCCTGGAGCTCTACAAGCCATTGCTGGGAGTGGAGGTGGAGCACACTCCATTCTTCATCCATTAGGTATCTAAGGCTTTAATGATCAATTCCTTAAAATACCTATGTTGCTTATATTGTGATATAAATTTCAGTAATATTAATATGAATTTATCCAGAGTCTGTGGCCTTCACAACTGGGTTCAGACCAGTCTGGTACCACTTCTGTGTGTTGTGAGTTGACACACACACATATCCCCTCACCCAATCATGTTCTCACAGGAGGGGTTGAGCCAGGAGGTGGACAGGGAGGGGAAGAGTGGGCGGGACACCAGGGTCTGAAGTGAGTGGGGATAAGGGTGGGCAGGGAGAAGGGAAAAGCTGGGATGAATTAGGTCCCATTTACCTTGATCCAGGGCTGTTCAGTGATGGCTCCTGCAGATGGGCCCACACTGATCAGTAAAGTGGTGGTACCCCATGGTGTTGTTGAAAAGGCAGCAACATTAACTCCAGTACCAGCAGATGCGGTGGAACTGAGCAACTAAGCATGCTACAAGGTGGAATGGTGGACAGGGAAGACTCTGATTCCCTGATTTCCTTCTCCAATGACTGTTTTACCTTGGTTCAGTCCAATTGCATCGCCTACCTATGTGCATGCCACACACATCCCTTCACTCAGGAGGGGCAGGGATGGGGGTCAGGTGGGAATGGGTGGCAGGGGAAGCAAGGGATGGGGGATGGTGTGGGGAAAGTAAAGGATAGGGGAGCCCCTAGGGTGAGGAAGCATGGTTTGGGGTGGGCAGGGGAAACAATTGGTTGGGGGAAGGGGAAGCATGGGGTGAGGAAGGGGGTGGTAGGGGGTAGTGAGGAAGAGGGACATGGGTGGAGAACCTAGCAATAGAAAGGAAGAGAAGAAGAAGGGTTCAGCCCACTTAACATTTAAGAACCCTGTCCCAGGGATGGCTCCTGCTGGGGGGCACAGGAGAGAATGGAGTAAAGGGCAATGGAGGGGGGAGAGAGGAGAACACTCACTTACATTGAATCTGGGTCTTTGGTGATGGCTCCAGCAGTTGACTCCACACTGACCTTTTAATTGGAAGTTGGCTGGCTGGTGAAGCCTAAGAGGCCCTGGAGGACCACGTCCCTGAACAGATGCAGAGGTGGGAAAGGTGGCAGCTTCCTCAGCTCCAATCCCTCCATCAGTTGCTTCATAGAAACCGTGACTACTGTGACCATGACCATGAGGGGATGGGGTGAACTCTAAGCTCCTATCTTCCATCAATGAAGGAGCTACATTCCCTCACCCATGAAACTTCTTACACTGAGAGGGGCAGGGCCGGGATTAGGGTGAGGTTCAGAACAACAGGTGTGGGGAAGAGGAGATTGGTGGGAGTGAGGCGCTATTACAATGGAACTGGGTTTTCTAGGGTTGTCTTTGGCAACTGGGTCCACACATCTCTAACCCAACGAAAGTTTGTGGGACAATGGAGGGCCAGAGAATGGGGTATGGGTGGGCAGTGTGATGAAGAGCATAGGATGTGGGTGGGCCTGGTGGTGGTGGAAGGGGGAACCTGGCAGGGGATATTGGGGCCCAGGAAGAGTGTATGGGCAAACTTCAGTTGAAACTGAGCTTAGATGGGAGGCTCCCACAGGGGAGCAGAGAAGAAAATGAAAAAGAGAGTGGGTTAGGAGAGGGGGCTCTGTAACATCAAATCACAGTCTTCATGGGATATTATCTGTGGCTGGGCCCACACTCAGTAGAAGGATGGAGATCCAGATAGTGAAGCTGAAGATCCCTCAGGAAGATGCAGCACTGGGTGAGGAGATTGAGGCAATGTCTGCATCTCCATCCCTGCAACTGCCAGTGAACTCAGGTAAAACAGAGAGCCCTGGGGCTGTCCAGGCCTTAGCCAGGCAGGTAGGAGGGACTGACTCTGACATGGGCCTTCCTTCTCTGTGGCAGCTATAGCTCATGTTCAGAATATTCTGGCAACTAGCATTGTGTAGTTAGTGCTGGGCAAGTACACATTTCCCATCCCACGCAAGTGTTTCTACGGGAAGGACTGGGCCAGGCAGTGAAGAGAAAGCAGTGGGGCCAGAAGGGGTGGGGCCGGAAGGGGTGGGGCCAGAAAGGTGGGGTGGAGGTAAAAGTTTGGCTGTGAGATGATTGGGTCAGGAGAATGGATGCAGCTATGAGGGGGTATCTGGCCTCAAGAAGCAGTCCAATCCAAAAGTGGTAGTAGGGCACATAGCATGGTGGTGGGCTTAGGAAACACGGGGTGACCATGGGCCAGCAGGTGGGGGCGGGAGGTGGGCTGATGAGGGGGAAGTATGGGACAAGGAGCCTAGCAGAGGGGATCAAGGAGAGGGGTTGGGCACACTTAACTGGAAACAGGGCTGTCAAGTATGTCTCTCTCCACGTACTATGCTCATCTGTGCTCTGTCGGGGTTAAGCCTAGCAGGTTAGAGTTCCCATGCCCCACAATTTAGACTAGAAGAAAGGAACTCTAACTATTCACCTGGAAGGGGCATAATTCTCTGGCACCTGAGAAGAGGTTTATTGTGAAGACAGGAAGTTAGAATGGGCCACATCTGGCGTTACAGACTCATATCACCTTTACCCATGAGGCATAGGTAATATGTAAATGCACTCAAACACTAGGTCCTTGTTTTTTCCTCTTCCTTTTCTTTACCTCTTTCTTCTTCTAGTGCTGGGGCTTGAACACAGCTTCTAGGTGCTACAAAAATTCCCTGCCCAAAGGCTTATTGTTCTTCACCTCCTAGTCCTCCATCTTCTGGGTCCCTGTCAGTCCAGGTACCATGGCCAGATGGCCCCTTTCAAGGCAAGTATGTTCCCAACAGCCTTCTCTCTGAAGGAACCAAAAGGAGGATTAAGGGTTTTGTGTTTTGTGTGTACATTCACATGAATATTTCCTTCCATCAGTGGGACAGTTCTAAGTACTCATCCTCTTATTGATCTTCAGCTATAAATCATTTGAAAATGGAGGCACGGGAGCAGGAAGGGAAATAAATCAAAACAACAAAACAAAAAACATATCCCACAATCACTGGATGACTGAATGAAGGCAAGTAAATCTCAACCTAACAATATTTTACCAAATCTGTTATGTTTGAATGGTGAGAGCTCCATAGAGGGAGATGCCAAAGCAGCCAGGCAGTGTCATTTCGATATGTACAAGGATGCTGTTATTAATATTTAATCATTAATATTTGCTCATTCATCCAGGAAGGGGAGATCAGTTACTATGGTACTTTGATTGTGTTAAATCCAATTACCATGTTATAAAAATGGCAAGCTTCCATAATAAAAAATAAGGTTCTTCTACCCAGCACCAGTTATCTTTAGTTCACTTCCAAGCCATACACATTATAACCATGTCCAGAGAATACACGGAAGGGAGGTAAGGAAGCAGCATTCTGGTGTATTAGCTGGGACCAATACTTTGCTCAAGTTGAACTGTTTATGCTCTGTGGTATTACTTTCTTCCTATTTTTGGATATATCCATACATATATTCTGACTGAAGGTATATGTCTATCAATTGAGATGTTAGCTTGCAAAGGTTCATTTTTTTAATTAATTTTATTTTATTTGAGAACATACTGTACAGAGGGGCTACAATTACATGGGCAGGATAATGCATACATTTCTTACCAAGCATTGCAGCCTCCTCTTTGTTTACCCTTCACCTCCCTTCCCAGCCTCCCCCCTCCCCCCACCCAATTATACCCCCCTCCACCCCCCACACCGACATTGTAAAGTTGGTTTTGACATGACATTTTGTACTTCTCATTGTTGCAACAGGTCCACCTGAATCCTTAAACGATTTGTTTGTCCCCATCTCCTCCACATGTTATACTGACATCAAATATAGTGAAAGCGGGGGTTACACTGTGGGGGAGGACATACAAAGCAACAAAGAAATAATCTTATAAATGCGTTAGAAACACATGCATGAAAGAAATGAAAACATTAAAATACATATTTAAGGGTTCATTTTCCTAACATCACATTATCTGACCTTTTCCGCTTGACTCATACCTATACTAGATATTGCAAATAAGGGAAACCATGAGACCTATGTTTCTTTGGTCCTGGCTTACTTCACTTAATATAATTTTTTCCAAACCTTTCCATTTCCTAATAAATGGGGAAATGTCATTCTTTCTGATAGAGGCATAGAATTCCATTGTGTATATATACCACATTTTCTTGATCCATTCATCTACTGAGGGGCATCTGGGTTGGTTCCATATCTTAGCTATGGTAAATAATGCTGCAATAATAAACATAGGTGTGCTGGTAGCTTTAGTGTGGTCTTGTTTGTAAACATTTGGGTAAATGCCCAATAGTGGGATTGCTGGATCATAGGGGAGATCTATGTGAAGACTTTTGAGGAACCTCCATACTGCTTTCCAAAGTGGTTGAACACGTTTACATTCCCACCAACAATGAAGTAAGGTTCCTTTCTGTCCACATCCCCTCCAGCATCTGTTGTTGTTAGAGTTCTTGATTTTTGCTGTTCTAACTGGAGTGAGGTGATATCTCAATGTTGTTTTGATTTGCATTTCTTTTATGGCTAGGGATGTTGAACATTTCTTCATGTGTCTATTGGCCATCCTTCTTTCTTCTTCAGAGAAGCTTCTCTTTAAGTCTATCACCCACTTATTTATTGGGCAGTTGTTTCTTTGAGGATTTGTTGTTGGGTGGTTTAATTTTTTGAGTTCCAAGTATATTTTAGATATGAGACCCTTGTCCGTTGTATGGCTAGTAAAGATCTTCTCAAAATCGGTGGGCTTTCTATTGATCTTGCTAGCTATGTCATTTGCCCTGCAGAAGCTCTGCAACCTTATGCAATCCCATTTGTCCAACCTTTCTTTGATTTGTTGTGCTTCTGGGTCTCTATTCAGAAAATTTCGGCCTGAGCCAAGGAGACCTAGGGTTTCTCCTATTCCATCCTGTAATGTTTTCAGAGTGTCTGCTTTGAGTTCAAGGTCTTTGATCCATTTGGAGTTGATTCTGGTGCAGGGTGATATATAAGGATCTAGCTTTAGTTTTCTACATGTAGTTAACCAATTTTGCCAGCACCATTTACTGAAGAGGCTGTTTCTTCCATTCTATTGTTTAGGCTTCCTTATCGAAGATTAGATGGCTATAGGTCTGTAGGTTCATTTCTGGGTTTTCAATTCTATTCCATTGGTCCTGAGGTCTGTTCTTATGCCAATACCAAGCTGTTTTGATTACTATGGCTTTATAGTAGAGTTTGACAAAGGTTCATTTTAACATACAGCAGCTGTATGTCAATGGAATTGCTCCTGTGTCCCATGTACATCTCTCCAAGTTCTACACAAGATAATGCCTCTGAGGATTTTACCTATGTTGCTGCTGGCATTACCAGTCTTCCTTCTCCCAATTCTCCCTCCTGCCTCCCTCAATACCCTGCAGCAAACCACAACCTTTATGGTTTTGTTTGTTCAGTGTTGATTGCCTGAGGTTTTATTGGTCCAGTTCTAACAAACTTGGTAGCTATGGCAGGTGAAGGGGGTGGCCTTTCTTCTTCTAATTTTCCTGACACATACCAGGAGAATCTGTCCGTATTTCAGGAGTTTTACTTGAATTACTTTCCACTTTTTGGGCTTTGCCACCTATCTGATATTGTCTCTTCTTTTGTGTTATTGATGATTGAACCTAGGATGTTTAATTAGCTAGGCAAATACTCTCACTTAAGTATAACCCAGCCCCAGAACGTCTTTTTAAATTCTCCCTACATCTGAATGTAGGATGGAAAGAAAAGTTTATTCCAGCATACTGGAATGTTTCAGATTTTTAGGTTTTGATTAATCTAGCTATATATAGTCATGGTCTAGAAACAAATATATTGGTAGAACTTGATAAGACAGGCTTTCCCTCACTATACACCTGTTGCAGGGAAGGGATTTTCCTACAGCATAACCTTGGAAACTTAGTGGTGAGGGCTTCAACATCAATTCATCAGGGACATGAGTTCAACCCAAGTGAGTTGCTGTGGTCTGAAGCCTCCCCTCAGGTTCCTGCTATTCCATCTTGCATACTACATTCCAAACTAATAATAACCACCATGCTCAGTCTGACTGCTTTGATTTGTTGAAAGGTTGTGAGTGAATGTATGTCATCTTAGACGACTTAATCATTGAGTCATGTGAAGAACTTCACCAAAAAAGAGATCACTCTTCAGTTGCAGTGATGCTTTATGACAAATTTTCATAACAATCACAAAGCTTCCTTTTTTTAGGCCAAACACTTTAACTTGCACCAAAATGATATTATGGAAAAATGATCTAATAATAGGGTTTCTAAATCCAAACACAAAGTACTTTTGCTTAAGGAAGAATTAACTATGCCAGCCAATATATTCCCAGAATTATTATCTCTGTTTTGACCATATTAAAGAAATTTTGTGTTTGTTTTTGTTTTTATGGTCTTGGGGCTTGAAGTCTGGATGAAGGCACTGTCCCTCAGAGATTCAGCTTAAGGCTGGTGTTCTACAACTTGAGCCACAGTGCTACTTCTGGTTTTCAGGTGGTTAATTGCAGATAAAAGTCTCATGGACTTTACTGCATGGGCTGGTTTTGAACCGCAATCTTTTCTCTCAGCCTCATGAGTAGCTAGGATTATAGGCGTGACCCACTGATGCTTGGCAACTATGTACAATTTCTAACCATGATTGAAAATGTTGGGAAAAACTACAGAATACTTGTAAACAGCAGCAGTTATATGGGTATAAATATATGTAATGTACCAAATATTTTTGCATAATTGAAGTCCTTGGTGATCAAATACATAACAAAACTCATTTGGATCTCTTATTGAACATAGTTAATTAATTTTTCTATTCAGAAAAATATATATATGACACTACAAAACTATAGAAATAATGCTTTAGTATTTATGGGCACAATCCTAGAGACAGACAGAGAGAGAGAGAGAGAGAGAGAGAGAGAGAGAGAGAGAGAGAGAGAGAGAGAGAGAGAGAGAGAGAGAAACACAAAATCCCGAACATTAAACTTACAGGTTGGAATTCTGTAATTCCCAATTACATATTGTACTGAAAGGGAAATTACAATGAAATCGAAAATTAGACCATTCAGCAAGGATTCCAAAAAATAGTTCTTACACATTCCTTGTTTGTTATCTTGATGTGTTTGTGACTAGTTGGGTCATCTGGTTTTCATTAGGATGTAAACAACACTATCTTGTTCTTAAAATCCAAGGGAAAATTACAAGTGTGCAATTGAAAGAGGTATATGTATATTTGGATCAACCTTTATTTGCTTAGTTTTCAAACATTATGTCATGTTCCCAAATAATAGTGGATTTTGCAAATATAAAAATTTGTGTTGATGTATTTCTTTTTTTTTAATGTATTTCTTATGACCAGATAAGATGTGTTAAGACCCCAAGATAGCGACAAACGTTGTTTTATTCCCTTGCGATTTTTTCTAACATATTTATAATATACCATGTGATTTTTTTGTTTCTTTGTATGCTCCTTCCCTACAGTATTACCCCTATTTTCACTGTATTTGATGCCAGTGCCCTGGGAGGGGAGGAAAAAAACAAAATGCTTAAATAGTGATTCAGGTTGATCCATTGTAACAATGAGATGTACAAGACACTATGTAGAAAAACGAACTTTACAATTTAGGTGGGGGAGGGAGGAGGAGTGTAGTTGTAGAGGTGGAAGGGAAGGGATGGTAGGGGAAAAACAAAGAAGGAAGCAACAACGCTTGATAGGAAATGTACTCATTTTCTTGCTCATGTAACTGTAACACCTATATACAGTATTTTTACAGTAAAAACGTATTAAAATGTATTTCTTAAAATGAAATATTTTTAGATTCTTATGCATATTTCCAATTAGGCAGTTCAGATGATGTATATATGAATTGCTGTTAGTTAGAATTTTGTGTATATGTGTGGTGGTC
Source organism: Dipodomys merriami (assembly GCF_024711535.1). Lineage (NCBI taxonomy): Eukaryota > Metazoa > Chordata > Mammalia > Rodentia > Heteromyidae > Dipodomys > Dipodomys merriami. The sequence continues at coordinate 130,355 of NW_027202420.1, read as the reverse complement.
ACTGGGTTTGAAGTTAGGCCCTGTGTGGTGTCCTCTGTCCCCACCCCCGATTTTTGCTTATTCAAGGTTAGCACCTTCCCACTTGAGTCACATCTTCCAGCTTTTTGGTTTTCAGTTAGAGATAAGAGTCTCTATCTTTCCTGCCTGAGCTGGTTTTAAACCATTGTCCTCAGATCTCAGCCACTTGAGTAAGTTAGCACTTAAATTTATTGTTTTTCTTTTAGTAAAATATATTTTTATTGTAAAGATACTGTACAGAGGGATTACAGATACATGAGTAAGGTAATGACTACATTTCCTACGGAGCATTTTTATCCCCTCCATTGTTTATCCCCTACCATCCTTTCCCTACCCACCTTCCTAATATATATATATATATATATGTCTATCATATTGTTTTGATAGATTCATCTACTGAGGAGTAACTGGGTTGGTTCCATATCTTAGCTATGGTAAATAATGCTGCAATAAACATAGTTGTCCTGGTAGCTTTAGCCACTTACATTTAAATCAGGTGATCTACTAAGTGTTTCCCTGTCCTCTTTTGTGAAAATACACCTTCCAAACAGCAAAGGTAAAAGAACAAGTTAAAAGTTGTTCTGATACTCCCAACCCAAAGAAGATACATGACATAATTATTTAAATGCTAAGATAAAAAATTTGGAGTTGTTGAAAGACTGAGTTTCTTTAGTGACATTTTGGGAAAAGTGAATCAAATATTCAAAGCATTCCTAAAGAGACTAAAGTAGACTTGTTTTTTAAATGAGAAGTAATGAGAAGAAGAACAGTTTTTGTGTCAGTAATGTAGCCTATTTGAAAGAGTTTGAAGGTACAGATGATCATGTATACTTTCTGTGTAGCAATCACTTAATTCTAAAATTCTTAGTTTTCCTCTGCATTTACAGTTTGTTCTCCACAGGTGTTTTATTTGAAACATATACCTTGGTACCAGGGGTTTCTGTAGTTATTTTACTTTTATGAAAGTAATTTTAGGTTTTTTTAAGCCAGAAAAACTAATAATGATAATCATTCTCTGATATCCTTTACCAAGATCTCCACATTTCATTCTATTTGTTTAATATGATATCAGTATATTTATATGCTATAAAATTTGGTTTTGCTTTTGGTTTTTGGGCTGGTATTGGGGTTTGAAGTCAATACATTGGTCTGTCACAGATGCCATTCATTAATGTAATTCTGGCTATTAGGAGGCTGAGATATAAGAATCAAGGTTCAAAGCCAGCCTGGGTAGGAAACATTACGATACTCTTGTCTTCATGACTAAAACGCTAAAAGTGAAGTGTGGTTCAAGTGGTAGAGCACTGGCCTTGAGCAAAAAAGCTAAAGGGTAGTACCTAAAGGATAGTTCCCAAGTCCTGGGTTTAAGTACCACTACCAACACACAAACCACACACACACACACACACACACACACACACACACACACACACACACACACACACGTTTTCTTTCTCCCCAAGCAGGTGGTTCTGTGTGTGTGTGTGTTTGTGTGTGTGTGTGTGTGTGTGTGTGTGTGTGTGTGTGTGTGTGTGTGTGTGTGTGTGTGTGTGGTTCTTTTTTATGTGACCCTGAAATCCACTTTCCTTTCTTTTTCATTTAGTTGGTGATTTTTGCACAGGGAGAGCAGAGTAATGGTGTTACCTGAGTCCTGGGTGCCAGTGATTCCGCTGGGATGCCTGAGGTCTGACTTAGTGAGAAATGGGACACCAGGAAATCTCCACAAAGCAAATGGATGGAAACGAGAGAAGATATGCATTCAGGTAATTCTTCAGTCTATCTTCCTCCTGCCAATTGTCTTTCTCTCTCTGTGGGGTGAGTTCTTTTTCTTACCAGGTAAACTTGAACATTGTATGGCTTTGTGTGTGTACCCATATGCGAATAAGTCTTTTGTAAAATTTCAGCCATCACAAACATGATCTTTTTTCTTCTCTCACTATTAGCGACTTTGTTGGCAGCTTTCATTGTTCTGAGAAAAGTGGAATGTTCTAGATAATTTCATGGGATATTTATAGATGTAGGTCAGAATTTATAGTTCTTTTGCTCTAGAGAATTGAGAAACATCTATGTGAATTTATAGGTAGCCTATAGTTAACTAATTTCTACAATATAGAAAATTTTTGGATACGATATCTTTATGGAAAATCAAAGACATCTTTAAGTACTTTGTCTAAATGAAGCAGAAATTGAGAACACTTCAAAATTTTCAGTTTTAATCAGAATCGTGTAGTCATTTGGCATAAAATATTTTTGGGGGGTCCGGTCGTGGAGCCTGAACTTCTGGGCCTGGGCACTGTCCCTCAGCTCTTCAGCTCAAGGCTAACGCTCTACCACTTGAGCCACAGCGCCACATCTGGCTTTTTTCTTCTTTTTGCTTATGTGGTGCTGAGGAATCGAACCCAGGGCCTCAGGCATACAAGGCAAGTGCTCTACCACTGAGCCACCTTCCCAGCCCCAGCATAAAATATTTTTAAGTTATGCAATCAATTTATTTCACTTGAATGTCCTTTTAGATATAGTGTACGTTTTTCCTTTTGATTAATTAAGAACATTATGTTTAATTCCAACTAAGGTATTGTGAGAAATATCAAGATATGATTGTTTCTCCAATAATTAGATTAAATTAGTAGGAAAGGTCCTCTGTTTGCAGTAAAAATTGCAATATAGTATATAAAAAGTGTATGGTCAACACATTTGTGTACTTGTGTAGTTATAGAATTTTAATAAATTTCTTCAAGCACAAGGAAAAGTTTAAGATATGTTAAAGTTTTACACACAGCAAAGAAAATACCAGGTTGTTTTTAACAAATGTTTTCATTTTTCAATGTGTGTTTGTGTGTATGTTGGTACTTGGGCTTCAACTTAGGGTATTGTGCCATACTCATTTCCAGTATTTTTTTCTATTTATTGTCAATATGAGTATCATAGACATTGCTGCTTGAGATCCCTTTGAATCTTGATCCTCAGATCTCAGATTCCTATGTAGCTGGGATTACACATGTCAGCCACCAGCATTTTGAGAGATGTTTTTGTCATGTTGTGTGGCAAGATACCAGAAATCTAATGTTTACTCACTGAATACCAACTTTTGTAGGCTACAAGTTTGGGCTAGTAGTTTGCGTGTGGTTTTTCTGTAGCAGTTGCTCAGTTTTTAGCAGGGGGCCACCAGGCTATAGTCTCTTATGAAATGTGTGGACCTATTCCAAACTTAAAGGATGCCTGGGAGGATTTAGGTCCTCTAGCTCTAAGATTGTGGTTTCTGCTGTCTGGTCACCTATCATACAGCCACTGTTGTCAGCTCCTAAATACTCCCATGATTTCTTGACAAATATATCCTCCTTAGTGTTTCATTCACTCTGTTACTGACTTCTAGAAAGTCCTTAATTTGCACTCACTCCTTGGAAGTAACTCATAACCAACTCTTGTGGGAACTAATTATATCTGTAGACTTTAAATTTGTTATCTACCAGAGCATATTGTAGGGTTAGCGAAAAATAAAAGACTTGGCAAGCATCTGGGTTGTTGTGCATTGACTTCGGTAGATTATTAGCTATTTATTATTAGCTGTTGATTATTCTATGTGTCTTCAATTTCAAACACTGGTAATATTGAGTTGTTGTTTGATTTTAGCTGATCAAGTGTGCAGTTTAAGAAAGTGAAAGATAATTCTTTCAATGGAATAGAAAATAATTTGCCTGTTACAGTGAATGAAAGGCAGTTAAGAGTTAAACAAATAGGTTCAAGAGCACTGGCAGTGGCTGCAGAGATGGGACAGAGGTAAACACGTAAGACATTTTTTAAAGAGAACATTTGGGAATGTAGATTGGTGGTAGAGTGCTTGCCTAGCGTGCATGAAGCCCAGTGTTCAATTACTCAGTACCACATAAAGAGAAAAAGCTGGAAGTGGTGTTGTGGCTCAAGTGGGATGGTGCTAGCCTTGAGCAAAAAAGAAGCTCAGCCTTCTTAGTTTATGCCCCAGACCCTTAGTTTATGCCCCAGGACTGCCAAAAATAAAAAGAGAGAACATGTCAATAATGGATGAGGGTAGGATCCAGAGGCCAAATTCATCACTGAATTTTTCACCTCTATTTCCAAATCAAGACATCATTCTCAGAGAAACAATGGGGCAAAAAGATGATCCAGAAAGGACATATGTTATGAAGTAATACTAGAATTTTATAGTGCAACTGTCCTGTAGAGATAATTCATTATGTATAATTGTGTCTTTTTTCTCTTTTTTCAACTGTGAAAATACTGTACAGAGGGGTTACAATTACATGGGCAAGATATTGAGTACATTTCTTATCAAGCATTGTAGCCCCCCACCGAATCCTCTGCTCCACCTCCTCCCCTCACCTAAGTTGTGAAGTTAATTTTTCAACATAACGACTTGTACATCTCATTGTGTCTTGCAATAGCACAAAAGCTCATTGTAATAGCCCAAGTGCTATCTGGAGATTTTGTGTGGGTGCTGGTCCTGAAACTTGATCAGAGCACAGTTGTTATTTCTATTTTTCTTCCTCAAGGCTAGTACTCTATTACTTAAACCACAGCTCCACTTGTGATTTTTTGGTGTTTAAATGAAGATAAGCGTGTCATGGACTTTTCCTGGTTCACCTGGCTTCAAAATATGATCCTCAAATCTCAGCATTCTGAGGAGCTAGGATGACAGCTGTGATTCACTAGCATCCAGAGAAGCAATTTCTTTGGTGTGAAAGGAATTAAGAATACAGATCATCCAGGAATATTCACCCTCAGTACTAAATAAATCACCATGACCAATTTCCATGAATACATACACACACATGCAACTCAGTGGTCTGTATCATCTTTCCCCAAAAGAATAGTGCCTTCTTAAGTGGCAAAGTGTGCTATTACAGGCCCATAATCCCAGCTACTGAGAGGCAGAGGTATAGGAGGATTGGATTCTGAGGCTGGCTTGAGTGAAGTTAGCACAAGACCCTATATAGAAAGCAAACTGTAAAAGAAAAAAGGGTTGGAACCCTGGAGGGCTCAAGTGGTAAAATATCGGCCTAGTAAGTGAAAGGCCTTCAGTTTTATACTCAGTTCTATGGAAAAGACATTAAACTATAGCATCTCAGCCCATTTGTCATGATTTAACAAAAACCCGAAGCTTACTTCATAAGGAATACTTCTTATTCCTTACTTCATAAGGAATAAGAGGTCTATATCATTCATAATAGTGTTGGCTGGAAACTCTAAATAGCATGGTAGTGCATGGGACAAGGCCCCTAGGTGCATCACATCATGTAGGATCTCGGAATCATGGCATGTTCTAGAATGAGAGTGAGTAAGGGGCTTACAGTGCTTTTTACAACTGCTAACAGTGATCATGTTAGTCCCTTGAGAGTTAATGAGATGGCATTAATACATTTATGACAGAATCCTCTATTAAAGGTTTCACCTCGTGACACTGCTACATTGAGAAGTTAAACTTCAGTGTGAGCTTTGATGATAACAGGCCATTAACAGGCTTCTGGCAGAGACAGGTGAGACCATTGGAAGCTGATGACATTCATACAACTAGGCACCTTGAACAGCTGCTTGGATTTCATTGATTCTGGTATTTGCTATATTTGGGATCGTATCACAGTTAGGATCCATCGAGTCCATGTCTGTTCCATGTGCCAGCTACAGTTATGCTGACTGTGACAGAAACTGCTGGGCAATAGGGAGAACAAGGATGGAGATGGGCACAAAATTGAGGTTTAGCATTCTTCATGACACTTAATTAATATTGATTGATTTATGTAAGAAAATCATTAGAAAGCTGAATGTCTACACAGAGCCATGTAATAACTACTGTATGACCCAGAAGGATTCCTTGTATAGCAGTCTGTTTACACATAATGCTGACATTCCTCTGAACACAACAGATAAAAACAACAAGTTCTAGCTTACAAATTTAATTTTCATTTAATGTATGGTTATGGACCAGTACTAGGCCTTGAACTGATGGGCCTTCCTCTTACTTCCACACTTCCAACTGGGATCTATATATGTCTTTAATTTTTTATTAATGTTTTTCAAGGATAGATCTTAACACTGACTCTAATTTTTGTCTAAAATAAATTTTGAAAGTTTTCCAGTGAATGTAGTGTTCTATTTCACTTTGTCATTCTATTATCTTGGTATCTTGCTGTTTCTTGGTAGTTAAAGACAGGTTCTCTGCAGCATTTTAAAGGAAATCTTTTTACCTAGCCCCGGTCTATAATCCTAGCTTCTTAGGAAGCTGAGATGAGGAGAATATTGTCTTAAAGCAAAGGCGGAGAATTCCATGAAATACCATCTCCAAAATTGTGTATATTTTACATATAAAATATTATATGATATATTTAATATGTAATATATTTGTGAAATACATGCATACTATGCATATATATGTGTGTATGTGTGTGTGTTTTTGTGTGTGTGTATACCTCACAAATTAAGCAGGTTCAGTAGCTGAAAGATTCAATAAGTATACTTGAAAACAACTAAGAACTGCACGATTTCCTCCCATATCCATCCTTTCTTTAAATACTATGTGGGTTGTAGTCTAAAAAGGTAAATCTTTGACCAAAAAGGAAAACCTTAATTTTTGACCCATCCTAGACCTTTTTTCTCCAAAATTTAAAGTACTAAAATGCCTATATGAACAATGGGTATTGTCAATGTCATCCAAAATGATGAATGATTGTTAGATGAAGTGTCCAAGTTTGCAGATAAGGATTCAAAGTGGAATTCCCCAGCGTGAAATTGAATTGAAGAACTGGTACTGTTGTTTTGTTATGAAAGGGCTCTGAACACTTTTTCTGGAAAAAAAAAACTTCTTTGTAATCTGTGAATGTTATTTTTAGGCCTGCACATGGCATTATGTTCTGCAAATAGTGGTACCTATCCTGATAGCAACCCTCCTCCAATCCTGTCTCTCATTTGAGATAGAATTTGTGATCTTATTGTCCAGCTACCTAAAGGGAAGGGCTTTTTCCTCTTACCAGCATCTCTCATTGTTCCTCAGGAAGAAAGAGGAACTAAAGGCAACCATAGATTCATTGTGTGTGATCATGCTGGAACGGGAGTTCTTCTGCAGGAAGCAGAGGAGAATGGATGGAAGAGTGGCAATTCTCTTCAGTATTGTTGGTTTGTCATCATAGGACAATTGAAATTCAGATGACAGGCAGGAAAACAGGTTCTCCATTGTAGAGGAACAGGAGACGGGCATACTGGAACAATTGAAGGCATTGACTAAATTTTGCTGCTGGCATGCTACTTTAAGTCATTTTTAATAAAAAAAATAGATGGCCATGATTTCATTGAAAGTCCTGTCCAATATTGATTTGTGGGTATCAAACAGGCTGTAACCCATGTCACACATGAGTGCAAGAATAATAGGGTTCAGCTCATTACATAGTGGCTCATCAAGACTAGGAAATATTCCTCAACTTGGTTGAGCTAGTCTCCATTATTTGTTCTATACTGTGCCTCTGCTTTGGGTCTGCAGTTTACAGTGTCAAGATGTTATTTTGTCCTTTTGGATACAGGTAAATGGAGCAATGTACATGACCTCCAAGACAATTACCTGTATCTGGCTAAAATTCATGTATTCAAATGGGAAACTCACCATCTCCATAAAATACAAAAGATGACTCCCAAGCACCAGATGTCTACTTTGCAGACATTGTAGTTTTCATACAGGAATATTTTTTGGGGGGGGTTCCAGTCGTGGGGCCTGACCTCTGGGCCTGCGAGCTGTCCCTCAGCTCTTCAGCTCAAGGCTAGCACTCTACTACTTGAGTTACAGCACCACTTCTGGCTTTTTTTCTGCTTATGTGGTGCTAAGAAATCGAACCCAGGGCCTCATGCATGCAAGTCAAGCGCTCTGCCACTGAGCCACCTTCCCAGCCCTGCAGGAATATTTTATAGGGACAAAATCAAGGTACCAAATATGTCCTTCAGCAACTGCCCTTGGGTAATCCTTGTGCTCATGCCAAAGTCATTGACCTTCACATTGCATTTGTCATCCAACAGGAGGTTATTTTGTTTAAGGTCTCCGTGTTCATTTCTATCTTCATTAAAGTAATGCACAATACACACAGTCTGCTTTAACAACTTATGATTTTCACATTTATCTCAGGAGGTCTCTGGGTGGCCAGTTCCATTACCAAGTATTGGTGCTCATCCTTCTCCCTCACTTGGTATGACCTAATCATGTGTGCATGATAGGAAGTCTTAATAATATCCATCTCAATTTTGATCTGACAATTGTTGAACTCTCCCATCACTACCACTTTGAGGTTTATGAGATAGTGCTAGGTCAAATTTACATATGGATAGCTACCATAGCAAATGATCTCCTTCATACTGTATTGTTCAGTGAAAACCTCCTCCTTCCATAGCCAACGAGCGCATTCACACTGTATTATTCAATGAAAATCTCTTCCTGCCATAGCCAGTGATCTTCTTCATAATGTATTGTTCAATTAAGGTCTCCTCCTCTAAAGAGTTTAAGAATAATTAACTGTGTTCTCCCATCTTTCTGCTAGGATGGTAAGTAGTAAATCTACCTAAACTTAACTAAGAAAATAAAAACCCCAGAGCAATAACCAAAAGGAAATACCCAAACCCAAACAACACAAAGTTCCCACTGCCCCCCCAAAACTACACACACACACACACACACACACACACACACACACACACACACACACACACACACACACACACACACAATTGTCAACGTAGCACTGAGTCAAGCAGGTAACCAGGAACTTCCAGCACTGTAATACACTGCCGAGACTGTTTACACTTGCTGAAATAGACCAATCACAGCTTGGCATGAGCCCACTGGCTCTTTTAGTGTTGAGCCTGGAGGACTATTGCCAAGCTTTCCACAGGGATGCGAGGGTAGAATAGGATGCCACTGCTGCTGCCATGGCAGTGTTGCAAGAAGTGCAAGGGAATCAGCCAATGCCTTGTGTCCTTGGTGGCTGCCAGGTCCTAGTGTTTGCTCCCAGGGGGACATCAGCCATTAGACATTGTCCTTGAGTACAATCCATGTCCTTAGGCCTGCTCCTGCTAGATCCCTGGCCATGTTCAGGAACCAAACGTATACCCACCAGTGGCTTCCATTCACCACATGTGTAGGTTTTGGAGCTTGCTCCAACAATCAAAAAACAAAATAGATTCCTACGTATTTCTAGAAGAAAGGGGCACATGACAGAGTGTCCAATTGGAAAAGTTCAGTAAAGTGGATCCAGATATTTTTTAACTTGACAATAATTCAAAGAAGTAATTAAGGCATATGAGATGTCCATATTTGTTTAGTTATAACCCCCTTGCACACCAGCTTAAAATAATATTAAAGTCCTTATTTTTTATGGACTTGAGTTATTGTTAGGACCACACAAAGGTCATTTCTGGTCTTTAAAAAGTTATAAGATCGTTATGCACTTTGGTGTTTTCTTTTTCTTTTTCTTTTTGGTCAGTCGTGGGGCCTGAATTCTGGGCCTGGGCGCTGTCCCTCAGCTCTTCAGCTCAAGGCTACTGCTCAAGCACTGGAGTCACATCTGCACTTCTGGCTTTTTTGGTGTTTTCTTAATGAAATACAACATGAGCCCCATAGCTCTTGAGTAGAGCTAAAACAATATCACACTCAACAATAGCATGTGGTTGAAAGAAGGTAGGTAGTATTAGCCTCTTATAAAATGACTATTGCCAAGATGAATCCTCTGTAGAAATAAGTTTTTCCTTTTCAGTATTTACTAATACAATACATCCATGTATTAATGATAACACATTACTACTTTAATATAAATTAAGCATGTTTTCTATTCAACTCAGTGAATTTTGACAATATTTAAATATGAAGAGTCCTCTTATACATCAATAAACTGGCACTTTTGTTATTTACATTAAAATGCAAAGAAACTAAGACCAAGAATGTTTTTGGCTTAGGTTAGGTCATGCAAGCTGCTGTTTTCTCACTTAGAAATTAAATCCAGTAGGATGCTACATATCATTCATAATCTGAAAAGCTGCTCTAACTTTTGGCTTTTAAAGACCTCTTCAATTTACTCAAGATATTCAATAACTTTTTTGTTTAAACCTGGAGTGACTGGTGTCAAAAGAATAATGGTATCGCTTCAGAATCTTCTGATAATGTATCAAAATGCCCTATGCCATACAGCACCAAGGATTGGGTTACTAACATCTATAGGAGTGAGAGAAAATAGAGCATCATCATACCTATGATAGTTTCTTATCAGATAGTCAACAGCAGAAAGCTTGAAATACATAAGGCGGTTTGTTGATATGTTCAAAGTGAAGGAAAAGGGCTGGAGTAGGGGACTTATATTGTTGAACCACTGCCTAGCAAATTGGAGGCCCTCAGCTTGAACTCTCTGACTATCAAATACATCCGTCTTTCCTACAGCTACAAGAAGATTATTTCCTTTAGGGAAAAAGGTGTATCTGGGTGTTTCAATTCCATTGTGATGCTATAACAAAACTCCTTAAGACCAGGTCCAATAGCTTAGAGCAAGTTATTTGTAGTCAACAGATACTCTGAAGGACAAGACCTAGAACCTAGAAAATTCAAGGTACAGAGAGGTCGGCTTCACCAGTTTTAATGTGCTCAATTGTTGCTGTGTCCTCTTATGGTGTAAAAGGTAGAAACTTATTTTAAAGAAAACAATATAGTTGACAGACTTCTTTCCACCATCCAGATGAAGTTTAATTTGTTTCAGATCTCTATTTTTTTCTTCTCTCATGGTCCTCCTCGTCCTCCTGTTTATTTGTTGTGCTTTTTAGCTGATTGGCCTTGAACATTTGAACTACCAAAGAAATGGAAGTTTGGATTCCAAGTATGTGCCACCAAAATCATCTGCTGCTACTTCTATTTTGGAAGTAAACCACTTACTTGCCCCAAACCCTGTGCGTTATTGTCCTTCCTTCATTATTTTTTTTAAATTTTTGTTCTGTTTTGAATTTTGCATGAGATTTATCAAGGTCCCTTCACATATAATAGGCAAATATTCTGCCACTGAGCTACAAATTCCTTGCAGAGATTTTTTTTTTCTTCATTGGTTGACTTCATGTTAAACCAACTTACTGAAAAGTCATTAGTGTATACCTTTAAACATGTTTGAATTTTTATGAAGACTACCATGTCATCTTGCTTACAAATTAGTGTTTTCCTTCCATTGTGATCTTCTTCTTCTTCTTCTTCTTCTTCTTCTTCTTCTTCTTCTTCTTCTTCTTCTTCTTCTTCTTCTTCTTCTTCTTCTTCTTCTTCTCCTCCTCCTCCTCCTCCTCCTCCTCCTCCTCCTCCTCCTCCTCCTCCTCCTCCTCCTCCAGTTCCTCCTCCAGCTCCTCCTCCTTCTCCTCCTTTCTCCTTCTCCTCCTTTCTCCTCCTCCTCCTTCTCCTCCTCCTCCTCCTCCTCCTCCACCTTCCTCCTCCTCCTCCTTCCTCCTCCTCCTCCTCCTCCTCCTTCTTTCTTTCTTCTTCTTCTTCTTCTTCTTCTTCTTCTTCTTCTTCTTCTTCTTCTTCTTCTTCTTCTTCTTCTTCTTCTTCTTCTTCTTCTTCTTCTTCTTCTTCTTCTACTTCGTTAAAACATCTAATGTGTCATCCTATTCTTCACTGAAAACAAATTTATCTCTTGATTACATCAAAAATACGTCAGCTAAATAAAGAAAACAGTGCATGAGTTTGATAGATATTCTACATACGCTAAAGCTATTTTCCTTCAGTTTTAGAGTTTTCAGTAATATTAAAAATATTAAATACTTTTGTATCATCATCTGTTCAGATGAATATATGGGATTTCTTCGTTTCTCAGTGTGATAAATTACATTAGGTTTTCTAAATTTTATCTATGTAAGTGGGGTTGCAGCTTGGTGTTAGAATAACTTGATTATCATTGGTGAAGCCGGTGTTATATCTTCAGGAAAACACACACATAGGAAAGAGGGGAAAAGGATAAATATAAATGGTCCTACATTTCTGATACATAATCTCTTTTGTTTAGGATTTTTTGCCTTTCTCTTCATGAATAAAATTACTATAAATACATTCTCATTTTTGTCATGGGGATTATGAAGATAATTAGGAGGTGCTTCTTCTTTTTTAAAATTTCTCTAGTAGTCAAATAAGAGCTACATTGGGTGAGGTGGTATATACCAATTATTTCAGCTACTCAGGAGATGAAAACAGGAGGATCACAAGTAGAAGACTAACCTTAGCTAAACATGGTCTATCCTTGCAAAAAAGAAAAAGAAAAAGAAAAAAAACTAAATAAAAACTACCAACCCAACAAACTAAAAAACACCATGTGAATAAAAAGGCTTGGGACATACTCAAGTAGTAAAGGACTTGTTTACAATGGGCAATATTCCGGGTTTGACACCTGCCAATAAGGAAAAAAAAAAGAAGGTATTTTCTTTGACAAAATTGCCCATGAAATATTTGGTTGGAATGGTTTATTCACCCTTTCATCTTTTTCATTTTCCTTTCTTTTATTTTTGAGAAGTACTTTTGGTATAACACATGCTATACGAGGTACTCAGGAGGATGATATCTAAGGATTACAGTTCATGACCATCCCAGGCAGGAGAGTCATATATATATAATTTGCCACCAAAAATAAGCTACAATATGTACTTTGGCTCATGCTGTTGAGTGGTAGTCTCAAACAGAATTCTTGGAACAGCACCTAAGCCCTAAGTTGAAGTCCTCTACACACATTTCAAAAAACAAAAAAGCACAAACTAAAAATGATGGGAAAAGAGAAAAGTAAAGTTTCAAAATGAGCATGGGTTTTTGTTCATATGTGTATTCCTAGTTGATCAAGGTTCAAAGCTAGACTGGGCAAGAATGTAAATGCAACTCTTACCCCCATCTACCCAGTGTAGATATGATTATAGTTGTAAAGCACTGTATTTGGCGGAAAAGCTAAAAAAAAAAAAACCTGTTTGCTGACCCAGAGATTAATTCCTGGTGCTAAAAAATTGTAGGAGAATAGAAGAAAGGCCAATTGTAAATTTAAACATAAACCTGGTGCTTGTTGATCATGGCTCTAGGCCTTCTCATGAGGCAGAAATATGAGGATCAAGTTTCAAGGCCAGCCCAAGAAGCAAAGTCCAGGAGACTTTGGGTGTATGTGTATGTGCATGTGTGTTGTATGTTTGTGTGTGTGTGTGTTTGTATGTGTGATGTGTGTGTGTTTGTGTCCTAGCATTCCCAGATTTTGGGTGGTGCATTGGAGATAAGAGTGTCATGGATTTCCTGTGCAGGCTGTTTTGAAACATGGTCCTCAGATTTCAGCCACCTGATTCAGCTGTAAGTTGAGCTTTGGCTTAAGTGGCAGAACTGGGCAAATATTTTCTGGGATTGCACCTAAACCTTAGTTCAAGCCTCAGGACATGCACAGAAGAAATAAAGAAGAGTAGAAGTAACCAAGGAAGAGTGAGTGACAAAGTCTTAAATAAATCAAGCATTTGTGGCTGATACATGTTTTACTAGTTATTCAAGTGGCTTATAGCTGAGGATGATGGTTCATGGCCAGCTCTGGCAGAAGATTCCACGAAAATCTTGTCTGTAATTAATCTTCCCCCCAACAAAAAGGGCCCAAAAGTTATGGTATGTCTCATGTAATAGAGAATAACCTTGAATAAAAACTTCTGAGACAGAATATGAGCCCCAATTTGTAGGCCCAGGAACAGCACACACATGTAAAAAATAAAAAGTAAACAACAGTAGGTAGAGGTAAGCATATATTAAAGTTTTAAAATGACACAAGGGTTGTTGGTCCTGTGTATAATCCTAACTACATAAGAAACTGATATCTGAGGATTGTGGTATCAAGTCAGCATGGGCAGGAATGTGCTTGAGATGCTTATCTCAGCTAACTAGCACAAAGCCCTGAACTGCAACTGAGGTGGTAAAGCAGCAGCTTTTAGTTAAAAAGCTAAGAAATAATTCCCAGAGCCAGAGGTCAAGCTGCATGACCCCTAAAAATTACAAAAAAACAATAAATAAAAAGGACAGTGGAAGAAGAGAAACTGAAATATGAGGATCACAGTTTAAAGTTAACACAAGCAAGAAAATCCATGAGATTTTCTCTGTGTGTTTGCATCTGTGTGCCATCTTGCGGCTTGTGTGTGCCATCCTTGAACTTGTGCTGCTTTGTTCAAGGATAGAGCTCTACCATTCCCAGCTAATCAGTGGTTAATTGGAGGTCATTGTCTCATGGACTTTCCTTCCCAGGCTGGCTTGATTTATGCTAGGCTTTTTCTCAGAATCTTATCTCCAATTAATTGTCAAAAAGAAAAGAAAAGAAACTGGGAATGGAGTTATGGCACAAGTGGCAGAACTGGGCAATCAATTTCTGGGACAGCAACCAGGCCCTGAGTTCAATCCCCAGGACAATCACAGAAGAATTAAAGAAAAGAGGGGAGAAGTGCAGAAGGAAGATCCAATGACAGAGGTTTAAATAAATCAAGCATTGGTTGCTCACTGATGATCTATCAGCTACTCAGGAGGATGAAATCTTAGGATCACAGTTGAAGGCAAGCCCAGGTAGGAGAATCTATGAGACTCTCATGTCTCATTTGTCTCCAAAAATATGCCACTAGCTGTGCTCTGGCACATATGGTAGAGTTCTAGCCTTAAACAGAAAGCTCTGGGACAGCACACATGCCCTGGTGCTGATGGCCTAGCACAGACACTTACAAAAATAAAGAAAAAAGTGCACAAATTATAAAAGATGGGAGAAAGTGAAAGTATTGGTTTCAAAGTGAGCCATGGGTTGTTGGTTTATGTGTATATTCATAGCTACTCAGAAAGATGAAATATGTGGATCACAGCTCAAAGCCAACCTGGACAGAAAAGTCATTGAAATTCTTTTCCCCCACTACCCAGCAAAAGGTGGAAATGAAGGTGTGAGAGTAGTTATAAACTACTGAAATTTGGTAAAAAACCTGGGAAACAGTTCCCTGGTCCATAATTCAGCCCAAAGTCAACCAAAGACAAAACTGAGAGAAGAAATGACCATTTGAGATTTAAAAATAAGCCTGGGGCTAGTGGTTCCTGCTTATTATTTTAACTATTCAGAAAGCTGAAGTCTGAAGATACATTTTAAGTCCAGTCCAAACAGGAAAGTCCATGGAGCTTTTATACTGTGAATGCCAAACTGTGGCTTTAATTTGTGTAGCAGCTCTATCACTCCTAGAGGCTTTGTAGTTAGTTGATGAGAAGAGTCTCATGCACTTTCCTGTCCAGGATGGCTTCAACTTCAATCCTCAGATTTCAGCCTCCTGTGTCTTGCTGGGCTTTACATGAGATTCTTATTTCCAATTAATCACCAAAAGGATGAAAAATAAAACCTGGTGATTGAGCTGTGGCTCCAATGGCAGAAATGAGAAAATAATTTCTGGGACAGCATTCAGACCTTGATATTAACTTCAGGACCAACACACAAAAAGGAATAAAATAAATAAATGTAGAGAAGTTAGAAGAGCCAATTTCAGAGTTTAAAATGATCCAAGCATAGGTGGCACACACCTATGATGGTAGCCACTCAGGAGGCTAAAATGTGAGGATCACAGTAGAAAACCAGCCCAGGTAGGAGAATTCATTGACTCAACTCTAAGTAGCTACTTAAAACAAAACAAAAACTAAAAGCCACAAGTTGTGCGGTGGCTCATGCCTTGGTGTGCTAATCTTGAATAAAATCTTCTGGAACTGTACATGGGCTGATTTTTAGACCTAGGACCAGCATACACAAGGAAATAAAAATTACAAATAAAAAGGTGAAAGAATGGCTGGAAATGTGGCTTAGTGACAGAGTGCTTGCCTATCATGTTTGAATCCCTGGGTTTGTTTCCTCAGTACCTCATAAATAAAAAAGGCTGGAAGTGGCATTGTGGTCAAGTAGTAGAGTTCTCACCTTGAGTATCAGAAGTTCAGGGACAGTGTCCAATGCCTGAGTTCAAGCCCCAGGATTAGTAAAAAGAAGAAAAACTGTGAGAAAATCCAATTACAATTTCAAAATGAGCCATGAGTGAATTTTTGGTCAATATGTGTAATCCTATGACTCAGAATGCTGAAATCTGAAAGTTGTTCATAGCCAGCGTGGACAGCGAAGTACATAAGTCTGCAACTAACCAGCAAAAAACGCCAGAAATCAAGCTGTGGTTGTAGTTGTAAAGCACCAGCCTTAAACAAAAAACCTATTGAAACAATGCCCTGGCTCAGAGATCCAGCCTCAGGATCACAATAATAAAATTAAATGGTTGGATGTAAAGAACCCAAGACTGTTGGCTCAGGTCTGTAATTCTAGAAATGCAGGAGGCTGAAATATAAGATCCTGTGTAAAGGCAAACCCAATGAAAAAATTCCAGGAGACTGTTTTGTGTGTGGTGGCCACAGATTTGATAGGTTTTTGTTGATTGATTAGAGATAAGAATTTCATGGATTTTCCTGCTCAGGCTGCTTTCAAACCATGATGGACAGATTTCGGCCTCCTGAATAAGGCCAGGCCTTGCATGAATTCAAGCTCCAGGAACAACACACACAAAAACAACGAAATAAATGAAAAGAAGGGTAGAAGAGATGAAGTAACAGAGGTTTCGCTGAGCCAATCATTGGTGGCTCATATTTGTAATTCTAGATACTAAGGCTGAAATTTGAGGATACTGTTTAAAGCTCAGCTCAGGTGTTCATAAGATGTGTGTGTGTGTGTGTGTGTGTGTGTGTGTGTGTGTGTGTGTGTGTGTGTGTGTGTGCCAGTCCTGGTGCTTGAACTCGCACTATTTTGCTCAATGATTGACTACTCTCAGATTTTAGTGGTTAATTGGAGAAAAGAGTGTCATGGACTTTCCTCAATTTTCAGCCTCCTGATTCTGGCCTAACTCTACATGATTCTTACATTTACATGATTCTTACATTTAATTCTACAATTAACCTCCCCCTAAAAGCCAAATATTATGTTTGGTCCCATATATGCTGTGAGACAACATCTGACCTTCAATTTCTACTCCCAGTACAAGCAAAAATGAAAAAGAAAAAGAAAAAAAGGTAGTAGCAAGCACATATTAAAGTTTTTAAATGACCCAAATGTTGATGGTCATATGTGTAATCCTTACTACACAAGAGGCTGACAACTGAGGATTGCAGAGACAAGTCAACCTAGGAAGGAACGTGCTTGAGATTGTTATCCCCAGCTAAACAGCACAAATCCTTGAGCTGTAAAAATCCTTGAGTGTAAAAGCTACGATATAGGCCCCAGAGTCAGAGGTCAAGCCACAGGACCAATAAAATTTTCAAAGGAGAGAGGATGGTAAGAGGCTGAAATCTGAGAATCATGGTTCAAAGCTAGCCCACGCAAGAAATTCCATGACACTTTCTCTGTGTGTGCATCTGTGTGCTATCTTGTGTCTTGAACTTATGCTGTTTTGTTCAAGAATAGAACTGTACACCTCCCAGGTTCCAGTGATTAATTGGAGCTAAGATTCTCATGGGCTTTCCTGCCCTGGTTGGCTTTGAATCATGATCCTCAGATTTCAGCCAATTGATACATGATGGGTTTTGCATAAGTTTCATCTCCTATTAACTACCAACAATTAAAACAAAAACCAAAAACTAGAGTTGAGCTGTGACCCAAGATGCAAACTGGGCAATCACTTTCTAGTACAGCACCCACTTTCTAGTTCAAGCACCAAGACAAAACCATTATAACCACAGGCTATACTTTGGCTCATGTGATAAGCCACTAGTCGAAGAAAAAGCTCTGGCATTGTATCCAGGCCCTGATTTGTAGCCCCAGGACTAGAACATACACAAAAATAAAAAGCAAGGAAATTTTTAAAAAGTGGAAAAAACATATTAAAATTTTTAAATGACCAATGGGTTTGTGGTTCATGTGTATAATTGGAGCACCTCAGGAAGCTGAAATCTGAGGATAATGGTTTGAAGCCAGACTGCCCAGAAAAGTACATTAGAAACTTATGTCCAATAAACAAAAAAAGCTACAAGTGGAGCTGTGGTTGAAGTTGTAAAACATGATACTTGAGTCAAAAAGCTAGGAAACAGAAGGGCATTGCTGGCTCTATCCAGTATTCTTAGCTACTCAGGAGGCTGAGATATGAAGATCACGGTTCAAAGCAAGTCTGGTCAGGAAAGTTCATGAGACTCTTAGCTCCAATTAACCACCAGCCATAAAACCTGAAGTTGCTCTGTGGGTGAACTGGTATAACATTTGCCTTAAGCTGAAGTGTACAAAGACAGTACCCATGCCGAGAGTTCAACCCCTACCCCCCTTCAAAACTACTAAGAAACAGCAATGTGTCCCAAAGATCAGGTCTACTGGACAAAATAAAATTATTGAATTTGAAAGCAAGAAATAGCTGGTTAAAAATATTAAAATAAGCCAGGCACCAGTGGCTCATGCCTGTAATCCTAGCTACTCAGGAGGCTGAGGTCTGAGCATCACAGTTCCAAGCCAGCCTGGGCAGGAAAGTCTGTGAGACTCTTATCTCTAATAAACCACCAGAAAACTGAAAGTGGTTATATGGCTCAAGCTGTAGAGTTCTTGCCTTGAGGGGAAGAGCACGAGGACAGCACCTAAGCCCAGAGTTTAAGCCCCATGAAAAACAACAACAAAAAATTAAAATAAGTCAGCAGTTGTTTGCTCATGCCTGTGAGTCCCAACTACCCAGAAGGCTGAAATCTAAGGGCTGCAGTTCAAAGCCAGCCCAAGCAAGAAAGTCCATGAGACTTGTTTGTGTAATTACCAGTACTATGGCTTGAACTTCCCTGTTTTACTCAAGGCTAAAGTTCAGACTGACTGGCTTCAAACCAAGATCCTCAGATTTCAGCCTCCTTAGTTGTGCTGGGCTTTACCTGATAATTTTCAAAAGAATGAAGCTGGAAGTTGAGCTGTGGCTCAATTGGCAGTCCCTACATGCAGAAAAAAACATAAAAACTGTGAAAATAAATAGTTGCAATATAGAAAAAATCAAAAACAATGTTTAATATGATACAAAGGAAAACTATGTTTCTTTTTAAATGTAGCAAACAGGAACATAGTACAAAGCTTCAAAATGACATACTAAGAGTAAGGTAAAATGGAAAATTTTTTTTAAATTCATGTAAATATTAAATACAAGCTGACATGACCAAAATATAATGTGATCAGAAACTTATCTCTCACTTGTAATTGCTTACAAATAATTGTCCCTCCAGTTTCATCAGCTACAGTGGGGATTTAGACATGACCTCTATATGCAGACTAGACTGTGTAAGGGTCTTCTTGTTTTAGCCTCTTGAATTAGAACTGCAGGCATTGCGCTCATTTTAATATAGGAGGTTTCCTTTAAAACTCAGAAATAATGTTCAAATAATGGATTATCTGTAAAGCATGACTAAACATCAGAGAGCCACCAGAGATCCTCTGAGGAATACAATCAAAAGTAGAAAAGCATCTACCACTCAAGGTAGGAAACAGAAGGAAGATTTAGCATTTTTGGATGTGCTGGGGGTTGAACGCTTGGCCTCATGCTTGCTAGGCAAGTATAAAATTCAGTGACATTAATTATATCCACACTGCTTTGTAACCATTACCTCTTTTGTGAACTATGTTTTCAATGCTGATGCAATCCACACAATCATTGAGTAACAATCACCCCAATGACCTGTCCCAGAAATTTTAATCTTCCATTTTCTCTTATGAAATGGTTTAGCCAATATGTTTCACATAAATAGTAGATTCTTTTTTGTGTCCATCCGTGACAGACATATATTAATTGCAGCCTTTTTGTGGATAAGTCATAATCCGTTTATGCATACCTCATATTTTATAAACCTGTTCATCTGATAGACACTCCAGGTATTTCCAACTTCTATTGTGAAATTTGCTGTTATCATTGGCATATGAGCTATTAGTTTTTTCTCTTCAGTTGTTTTGGTTATGCAATGAGCAAGGGAATTGCTCGGTAATGAGGTAATGCTCTGTTATGTTAGAAGACTGTGTCAAATTCTACCATAATTGATATATCACTTTTCATCAGCACAAAAATGTACAAAAGGTCAATAAAATATACAAGAATATTTCAAATCTTCCACAGCTGTGCCCTAAAGTATCATTTATTTTACTTTTTACTTGTTTTTATTTAGGCCATTCAGGCCAGGAACTATGTAGCACTGTCTAGAGCTGACACAGTGTGCCACTGACACACCCTCCAAAAACATGTAATCTGGTAGTCATTTTTATTCTACAGATAAATTTTAATGATTATATGCATTTTTATTCTTTTAAAATAAGGTTTTGAATTTTAAAATGACATATAGTGTAACACCTCTGTGCATTTTCTATTTATTTATTTATTTATTTTGGTCAGTCGTGGGGCTTGAATTCTGGACTTGGGTGCTGTCCCTGCACTCTTCATCTCAAGGCGAGCGCTCTCCTGCTTGAGCCACAGCCACTTCCGGTTTTCTGAGTGGTTTATTGGAGATAGGAGTCTCACGGACTTTCCTGCTGGGCTGGCTTTGAACCGTGATCCTCAGAGCACAGCCTCCTGAGTAGCTAAGATTACAGGCATGAGCCACCTGTTCCTGGCCACCTTCTTTTTAATAAGAAAAATTATATTTACAAATCATATACAAAGACAAAAAAAGGCTTCTGATCAGGAAAACACATTACAATCACAGTCTAATTCTGACCCAAGAAAATAAACACAATACAAAAAATAATACTATAAGAGCTCATCTAAAGTAAAATGAAGAGCAATGGCTGGGGACAGGAGTCAAGGGGTAGAGTACTTGCTTGCCCAGCACCAGCCTCTTAATCAAAACCACAGTACTGCCAAGGGATAAAATAAAGTATTAAAACTTAAGAAACATGCAGATAATAGTATGATGGATAACATAGAGGTACACACCTGTAATCCCAACATTTGGGAGACTAGGCAATAGAATTATGAAGTTAAGATCAGACTTGGCTACATGAGACTGCATCTTAAAGAATAACATAGAATAAAAAAAAACTATATTTGTAATAACTAGGGTGTAGCTCAAGTGTAAGTCAAGTAGTTTTGTACGTGCAAAGAACTGATACAATGCACAAGAATTACATGCTTTGATAACTACAACGTTCAGTTTTCACTGCAAGATGCCCCTTGGCTGGAATCTCTCCTGAGGAAACCTACGGCAGTTGATTCACCTGTCTTCTTGGCTGGACTAAGGGTGTTGCTGGGCAAACAGTGTTTTGATCTCCATTCTAGGATCCCACTCACAACATTTTTTTAGTAGACTACCTAGAAATATCTCCCATCTCAGTAAGAGGGCCTTCTGGCTTTCAAGTGAAGTTATCTTTGATATCAATTAGGGCTCTCCTCCCCTTTGTCTGGAACTGCTCTGGTCCTGGGTGACATTGAGCAGCTTGTTCTGAGAAGAGTGGTAACTATTTTGCTAGTCACCTCTATCAACTGCCATCTGCTCCTCAAATTAGTCTTTGGTATCAGTATGAGCCTGCTCGAGGGTAGAACCAGCCTGGGCTGGATTTGAACCATGATCCTCATATCTCAGCCACCTGAATAGCTAGGATTAAAGATGTAAGCCACTTACACCCAGCCATCATTTCTTTCTTCCAGGAAAATTTAGGGGGGTGGAAAAGCACAGCAGCACATACATTCAATAGCAAATGCCCCAGGGTGAACTAGATGCTCAGAACAAACCACTGACCTTCATATTGCCTTCGGTATCCAACAGGATGTTGTTGGACTTAAGGTCTCAGTGTGTGATTCTGTTCTGGTGTGGGTAGTGAACAGCACTTACAATTTGTGTGAAAAGCTTCTTGGTTTCATCCTCATATAGGCAGCAGGATATTCAGATCCACCCCAGGAGGTATCCCCTACCAGCAAGTTCCATGATGAGATACACATACTCTTCCTTCTCCATCCCCTGGTACAAACTGATGATGTGCTGTGCCAAACCGTATTAAAAATGTCCATCTCATTCTTTATCTGATGACTGGAGAACTCTCCCTTCAGGAGTATTTTAACTGCCACTTCCATGTGTGTGAGGCAAGGATGGGCCAGCTTCACTTGCCATTGGTACCATGGTGGATGAGCTCTTTCATCTGGTATTGTTTGATTATCTCCTCCTTCCAGGATCTGGAGGATTATTCTTTGTATTCGCTGTATTCTTCCATCCTTCTGAAATGATGGCAGGTAGCAAGTCTACCTAAAATTAACTAAATAAAATAATTAAAATCCCAGAAAAAGTAAAACGAAATACCAAAATCCAAATGACAACCCGCCCCCCCCCCAGCCAAAAAAAAATCATGAATTTAGCTTTGAGTCAATCCAGTGGGTCACCAATCAAGAGTTCCTAGAGATGTTAACATAGGTTGGAGCACATTGGCTTCCTATAAACTCTGCATGACCTCTCAAATGGAGCTATCACAGCCCAGCATTGTGACATCATAGAGGAAATGGACCAATCAGAGTCTGGGCCAGTGAGGTCAGAGAAAAAGTGGACCAATCATAGCTTGCCAGCATTGATACTTTATCCCATAGGTTTCAAAGACCTCTGCTAAGGACTCCATGTGGGCTCTAGGTTGCTCTGTTCATTATTATGCCTTTCCTGAAACTACTAGGAGAGTGGTAAAAGTCCTCTGACTTCTAGAGGACCTCTAAGTCTCATAAATTGCTTCTATGGAGACACTATCCAAAAGCCTTCATTCTTTTTTTTTTTAATTGTATTTTATTTTATTTGGGAACATACTGTACAGAGGGGCTACAATTACATGGGCAGGATAATGCATACATTTCTTACCAAGCATTGCAGCCTCCTCCTTTGTTTACCCTTCACTTCCCTTCCCCGCCTCCCCCCTCCCCCCACCCAATTTTACCCCCCTCCCCCCACCCAATTATACCCCCCTCCCCCCCCACACCGACATTGTAAAGCTGGTTTTGACATGACATTTTGTACTTCTCATTGTTGCAACAGGTCCACCTGAATCCTTAAACGACTTGTTTGTCCCCATCTCCTCCACATGTTATACTGACATCAAATATAGTGAAAGCGGGGGTTACACTGTGGGGGAGGGACATACAAAGCAACAAAGAAATAATCTTGTAAATGCGTTAGAAACACATGCATGAAAGAAACGAAAACATTAAAATAAATATTTAAGGGTTCATTTTCCTAACATCACATTATCTGACCTTTTCCGCTTGACTCATACCTATACTAGATATTGCAAATAAGGGAAACCATGGGACCTATGCTTCTTTGGGCCTGGCTTACTTCACTTAATATAATTTTTTCCAAACCTTTCCATTTCCTAACAAATGGGGAAATGTCATTCTTTCTGATGGAGGCATAGAATTCCATTGTGTATATATACCACATTTTCTTGATCCATTCATCTACTGAGGGGCATCTGGGTTGGTTCCATATCTTAGCTATGGTAAATAATGCTGCAATAAACATAGTTTTGCTGGTAGCTTTAGTGTGGTTTTGTTTGTAAACATTTGGGTAAATGCCCAAAAGTACGATTGCTGGATCATAGGGGAGATCTATGTGAAGTCTTTTGAGGAACCTCCATACTGCTTTCCAAAGTGGTTGAACAAGTTTACATTCCCACCAACAATGAAGTAAGGTTCCTTTCTGTCCACAACCCCTCCAGCATCTGTTGTTGTTAGAGTTCTTGATTTTTGCTGTTCTAACTGGAGTGAGGTGATATCTCAATGTTGTTTTGATTTGCATTTCTTTTATGGCTAGGGATGTTGAACATTTCTTCATGTGTCTATTGGCCATCCTTCTTTCTTCTTCAGAGAAGCTTCTCTTTAAGTCTTCCGCCCACTTATTTATTGGGCAGTTGTTTCTTTGAGGATTTGTTGTTGGGTGGTTTAATTTTTTGAGTTCCAAGTATATTTTAGATATGAGACCCTTGTCCGTTGTATGGCTAGTAAAGATCTTCTCCCAATCGGTGGGCTTTCTATTGATCTTGCCAGCTATGTCATTTGCCCTGCAGAAGCTCTGCAATCTTATGCAATCCCATTTGTCCAACCTTTCTTTGATTTGTTGTGCTTCCGGGTCTCTATTCAGAAAATTTCGGCTTGAGCCAAGGAAACCTAGTGTTTCTCCTATTCCATCCTGTAATGTTTTCAGATTGTCTGCTTTGAGTTCAAGGTCTTTGATCCATTTGGAGTTGATTCTGGTGCAGGGTGATATATAAGGATCTAGCTTTAGTTTTCTACATGTAGTTAACCAATTTTGCCAGCACCATTTACTGAAGAGGCTGTCTTTCTTCCATTCTATTGTTTTAGCTTCCTTATCGAAGATTAGATGGCTATAGGTCTGTAGGTTCATTTCTGGGTTTTGAATTCTATTCCATTGGTCCTGAGGTCTGTTCTTATGCCAATACCAAGCTGTTTTGATTACTATGGCAAAAGCCTTCATTCTTGATGGACACATTATCCAATATCTTGTTCCAGCAATGACATGGCAAAAAGGCCTCTGTTCTTCTCAAGGACAACTTTCATACAACTTGCTCCTGAGGGGACAAGTTTCAGGCTGGCTTTGAGCCACAATCTTCACAATTCACCTTCCTGAGTAGTTAGGATTATATACCTGAGGCATCGTTAGGTACTTAGCTCATCTCTCACAGTTGAAGGAAGTATATATATATTTGTTAGAAAGGTTGGCATTAGATATGTCCTTTTAGCACCCTAAATTTGTTGCCTTTGCTATCCAATAGTTAATCTAGTGTCTGATGAGAAATTTGTCATAATATCACTGAAGATCACTTGTGTGTGATGAGTTCTGTTTCTGTGCTTTGTGTGGTTTTCTGTCTTTGACTGTTTAATTAGAATGTGTGTTAGTGTGGACCTGTGTAATTATGTTAATTGACTTCTTTAAGCTGCTAGAATCCTGCATAGAAGGGTTCATGCTTTCAATCAAATTTGGGAAGGTTTTGGTCATTATTCCTTCAAATATTATGTATTTCCTTTTTTCTCCCTGTATATATATATATACGTTGTATATATATATATACATTATGCATTATACATTATAAATACATTACATATTCACATTGTATATTTGAATATCCATATATATACCTATATATTTATATTACCAATACATTTATATACATATATTTTTTCACATAACACTTTTGTGATTGTTTATGGTAGGAAATCTAGATTGATTCCAGCTACTCCATCAGAGTTAGAGTTAGAAATTTTCCTTTGTATTTCTTGGTGAAAATATGCATTTCTTGGCAAGGATATTGAAACCAGTACAAATCAGAGCTAGCCTAGAGTTCTCTCTCTGTCTCTCTGTCTCTCTGTCTCTCTGTCTCTCTGTCTCTCTGTCTCTCTCACTGTCTCTCTCTCTGTCTCTCTGTCTCTCTCTCTCTGATTTGCTGCCTCCGTCAGGTCTCTGTGCACAAGGCCATTGTTTACCAAGTTTTTCTAGTGTGTTCTGGGCTCTTCTAGTTTGTGCACTGTCATGTTCTGCTTTAAAGGCCACCATGCCCGCACCTGGAAGAGGAGCTGCTCCAAATAAGTCTGTAGGATGTGTCTATCTCTTTCTTGAGCCCCCATAGATACTGGGGTGGCCTTAGTAGGTGCCCATATGCTGACTCTGGGCGACTCAAGCACAGCCTCTTTTTTTACCCAAGTCAGAGGTCTGCATTGGATCTTGGGGGCACTGCCTTGTTGGTGACTGTGCTAGGAGCAAGGCAGAGGGCTGCAGAAGCCTCACTGTGGCCTGACTTCTGGGGCCCAGTAGATGCCAAAGTCTTCTCTCGGTTCTTTTCAGAATATGTAGGCAAGTTCAGGAAGCAGAAGCTGAGCTCAGGGGGCCCCTAAACACAGGGTGGGCAATGGAGCTGGAAGAAGCAGGGCTGTCCAGGTTGGCAGGGGACAGGTGATGAGCCTATATTAGTAATCTGCCAGCTTCCAAATGAAAAGTTAGTCTTGCTTGCTACCCAGAAATATCCCCCAGAGAGTCCCATGATGGTGACTGGTAAAATCCCAAAGACCAAAGTAAATATACCAGGAGCACTTGGTGCTCTTGGTGGGCAATTCAATGCTGGCACTGGCAGGGGGAGCTGCAGGTTCCCTAACACTGCAGGTCCAGGGAAGCCAGAGCCCAAGCAGACACCAGGATTGGCCACTAGACAGGCTGGAAGGTGAAACCTTGTTGGATGGCTTTGCAGTCTTCAACGTGGGCCAAGAAGGCACAAGAAGCATCCTAGCATCTACTCAACAGCAGCTTTCCCAACTTGGACATGAGTGTTCAGCTCACCAGAGGATGCTGTGGTCAGTTTGGGTCTGGAAGGAGTGGCAGGCCTGCTTCTGGAGGGAGCAGATACCCCTTTCAAGGCTTCTGGGTGAAGGGGAGCCCCTGGAAATGGGCACATGGGAAGGCTGGTCTGTCTTCCCCAAAGAGAACACTTCCAGCTTGTTTGACTGTTTGCTTGGGTAGGGGGTCATCCCTTGGGATAGTGATATTAGGAGACATTGTTCATGAGATTATACCCAAATTAATCAAACCCCTGAGGGAGCAAAAGGGTAAGCATTGCTGAACTGCCCGTAGCAGCTGGGGTTGAGGTCTTGACTGCTTCTGTCTTGAATGACCCTGAGGTTTTGTCACCAGAGGACAAGTGACTGGATGCTTGCATGCAGCCCAATAATTTTAGGAAATTTATCAGAGATCCCTACTTGGCTTGCATGTCACTCAGCAGGACTAATACTGGGTGGGGAGTTTGGGCTGTAAAGCTGGCCATCACAGCTTGATCTTTTTGAAGGACTGAGGACACCTTCTGGCAGCTGTTGGAAATTTATGAGGTCTGGGTACATTATGTGAGTAGATGTGGTACTCTGAGCTTCAACCTTGGGTTGTTATGGGGCTGAGCCCTCCCTCCCTACTGTCCTGGTGCTCTCAGGAAGTGGGTTGGTGTCTAACAGGTAGTAAAGGGCAGTGTTTTTACCCTCTGAGACTCACTGTGAAGGACTACTGTTGGCAGGGAGGATTGTGTCATGTGGAGGTCTATGTGTTCTTTGAGTAAGGAAATCTATACACCTCAGAGCACATCTTGGCTTTCTCTCTGAACATTTGGTTTCTTTGGAATACTAGTTTCTGAAAGGCCTAAGAGTTCGAAGGCTTCAGAGGCTTTCTTGATTTCCAGGTATGTCCAGGGCTTGTCCTTTTTCATCTTATACAGCTCTACCTTCCTCTCTTCGTCATGGTCTACTGAGCCTTTGGCTCTGGCATAAATGAGAAAAGACAGGCAGGACTGTCTTGTTGCTAAGCAAAAGCAGACAAGGCTGTCTTGTTGCATACTTTCATTTTATTTTCCAGTGTTGTAAATAAAGCCATCAGATTGGACTTCAGGTGCTGCCCAGGATCAGTGCTCCATCCCTTTTCCCTACTCTTACCTTACAGCTTTTCCATTTAAATTTATTTTCATTTTCAATTTTTGTATTGGTGATTGAATCTAGGGCTTCAATTAGCTGAGCACTGTGATGTGAACCTATAAACTTTGTTTTTGGGGGAGGATGAGACTGCAAAAATTGTGTTTTCATGTCAACCCAGGCAGAATTCTGTGAGACCTCATCTGAACAGAAGAAGCTGTGCATAGTAGTGTTCACCTCTCATCCCAGCAGTGATGGGAGAGGAAAGTAGGAGGACTGAAATCCAGTTGCACACCTGAGCAGGAAATGAGACCCTGTCTCAAAAACAGAGCAAAAAATATACAGCTGTGGCTCAATATTAGAGTGTGTATCTAGAAAACATGAGGCCCTGAGTTCAAACCTCAGTACCATAAAAAAGAAGAGAACCAGTTATTTCTGAAAAGCTTATTAAAAGCAGTCTTTTTTAAAAAATGTGTTTTGATATTCAGGCTTGAACTCTGGGCATTGACATTTTCCCTTTGCGAAATTTTCACATAAGACTAAACTTCGTTTTTTTGTGATACAGGTCGAACCAGTGTAACAATAAGTTGTACAAAACACTAAGTTGAAAATGAACTTCACAACTTTGGTGGGGGTGGAGGTTGGGGAGGGTAGTTGTGGATGTGAGAGGAAAGTAATGGTAGGGGGAAAACAAAGGAGGAAGCAACAATGATCTATAGGAAATGCACTCAGTACTTTGCTCATATAACTGTAACTCCTATGTCAAGCATTTTTACAGTAAAAAACATATTTAAAAAACTTAACTTATACTATTGAGCCACAGCTCCACTTCTAGCTTTGTGTGTGTGTTTCTCTCTCTCTCTCTCTCTCTGTGTGTGTGTGTGTGTGTGTGTGTGTGTGTGTGTGTGTGTGTGTGTGTGTGTGTGTGTGTGTGCCAGTATTAGACTTGAACTCCAAGATTGGGCACTGTCCTTGAGCTCTTTTGTTCAAGGATAGTATTGTACCGCTTGGCTCACCACTCTCCTACTGGCTTTTTGTGGTGAATGAGATAAAAGTTTTGTGGACTCTTCTTGCCCCAGAAAGGTTTGAACCGAGATTCTCTTCTCTCTAATTCCTAAATGACTAGGGTTATGGGTGTGAATCATCAGTATATGGTAGGAGAAGGGTTCTTAAGCAGAAATAATGTGGATTGCTGGCCTTCTGCAATTTGGTGGCATGCTTTCTTTTTTAGAAAGGAACTCCTTTACTGGGAGGGCAGCAATTACTCTAGAAGCTAGGAAGGCAGAGGAAATGCAATCCCCTATCTCCAGAGGCAGGACCTTTGGCATGATGGTTGTAAGAACATCATGTTCTTTATCAGAGTAGATATCTATACTAGCCTGAAGTTAACACTGTTTTCTTCATCAGCTTTGTCTTGGTTGCATTAAATAAGAAAATTACTTGATAACTCTCACCAAAATTTATCAGATAGAGGGGGAAATGAAGCTTTAAAGTGAGGCATTAGACACTACACGACTATACCGGAAGGGGCAAGGAGAAATGAGAGTTCATAAATACTGATTTTTATTTAAATAAAATAGGGAGAAAACATGAATATATGTCAGTACTGGACAAGTGTGCTCAAAGCTTTCTAATAAACTAGCATTAAGGAAGTATTTTTATGATGCAGGACTGCTCATACTACCTGTGTAGTTTCTCTAATCCCTTCACTGTCCTCCCAAGCGAAGTCACTGGCCCTCCAGCTCAGAGCAGAGGATCTAAGACAATATCTATCTACTACTGGGCAGTGGAAGACCAGTCAAACAGCTGGTGAAGTGGGACAAGATGCTCTGCTCCTGTTTCCATCAAATTCTAGACTTTGCTGTATAGAATTCATAGATCAGGGAGAATGCTTGAGAATACCGCTGGACCTATGTGTGTGTGTGTGTGTGTGTGTGTGTGTGTGTGTGTGTGTGTGTGTGTGTGTGTGTGTGTGTGTGTGTGTGTGGTGTGGTGTGTGTATGATAGTACTCATATGCCAGCATGGGGCTTCTTTTTGGGTCTCACAGGTAGAGTTAACTCCTTCTCCAAGTCTGTTGAAAAGATTTGTCTGTCACTGACTGATATGCAGCAGAGGAGGAAATGATCCCTGAATTCTCCACTGGTAGAACAGATGGGTCCTTCTATGTGGTCTGATTTATACTAATGCTAGTGCTAATACTAACCCATGACTGGGAATATCAGCTGGCACTTTTTGTGCATTTTGGCACTAGTTTTTTTTCACATGGGTTAAGTAAAAATTCTCATCAGAATATCGTGACATAGTGTTAAGTATAACATGCTGTATACACACCGCCATATTTGGCAGCAGTCTTCATTATATAAAGTGTACCATGAACTGTAGAGAAGTTCAATGAATGCTTCTCATGAACAAGATCCTTGGAGCACCTTGGAGCCAGCACCTTGGAGGAGGGACTCACAGGAGCTTGGCTAACAAGTTGGAGACACGATGATGTAGATCCTGTGCCATTGTTGGCTACCTGCCTGATCTGGAGGGACCAGGGATTTGCTACCCTAGCACTGTCCCCCATGGCCTGGCCTGGCCTGGCCTGGCCCCACCCCAACCCCACCTAATCTTTGGCACAGGAAGAACAGTTTTGTCCTTTTGGCCACACATTCATCTGACACATAAGGTTGCTCCATAGAATTTCCAGAGGACACCAGGAAGATATTTAGAAGATACATTAACTGGGGTCAAAAGGGCAAAGACTTACTGTAGGTCTCACATTCGGTTAATAGTGGGGTTTATTGACTACCTGATCTATCCCCTAGGCAGTGGAGCCTCTGATCTAGGATTCTCACAATGCTCACTTAGAAAAATAATCTAGTAGATTCAAAAACACAGAAACAATTTTAAAAATCTATATGTAATATTATTTTTTATTCTTGGATTACTAAAACGCATGCAGAACCTGTCAATTCAAGAAGCACAAAATGGCAGATGGTGTGAGCTTGGCCCCTGACCCTCTACTGTGGCTCTCTTGCTCCAACCTGGTGTGACCACTGCTACTAGTTAGTTATGAATTCCTGCATCTAAACTAAATGTTCACAAAAGGAGACATTGTCCACAGCTACCAAAGGTCCACCAAACTGCAAGCTTAGAACAAGGCCAAATTTCCTTTCACACTATAGAGATTCAAACTTCTACACTCAGGTTCACAGCCCTGAGCTAAGTCTGTGCTGGAACCACATGACTGAAAGTGATAGCTTATAATTCACCAAGGAAGAAGTCTTCAATAGCTGGAAGTCTGCCCTCTGCCTTTCCCAATAGGTCACAGTATTAGATATAAGAACTAAGCAGTTACACAAGCCTTTCAGAGATTACTAGACATTAGGGTTTTACTTTTGTAATGCCAAGTTTTGCTTCAGATCAAATATTGGGCCTGCACAACAGCAGCAGCTCAAGTGGAAGTGATGTCCAGAACTTGTGTAAATGTCTCAGACCATTTGAATTTTTTTTTTTACTGAATTGTCTTTTTTCCTACAATCCACACCTGTGGCCTAATGGGGGCTTTCTTACAGCTAGCTGACAGAAGACACAACACTGGATCTAGTTTACACCTAGTTCTGCAGACTTGTTCTGGAATATGGATGGCTGCTGCAGTCTTAGATTTACAAGTCCCCTTTCTATTCCCCTCTTTTTCCCCACACTCTCTGTCCTTCAGTGAACAATTCAAATGTAATTTGTTGAAAAAGAATCTTGGAAAATTGTCTTAACATTAAACAGTAGTGTCCACCTTTCAAGTCTGCCAATATTGTTAACACAGCTGGAGAATAAGCAAGATAAAAAGTAAATGCAAATACAAATGCATACACCGACACCAAAACCTACAACACATAGACACACACATACACAGAGACACACAAAAAAACCACAGGACATATAAGCCTTGTTCTGTTAATAATTTAAACAGACAAAAATATGTGATGCAGTTAGGTAATCCCTAGGGTGGGTGCACATATGTGAGCGTGCATGTGCGCGCGCGCACACACACACACACACACACACACACACACACACACACACACACACACACACACACACACACACTGCCAATCCTGGAGCTTGAACACAGGACATGTGTGATGTCCCTGAGATTTTGTAATGAAAGCTATCACTTTACACATTTGTACCACAGCTCTACTTTGGCTTTTTGGTGGCCAATTGGAGATAAGAAACACATGGACTTTTCTGTCCAAGTTGACTTCAATCCACAACACTCACATGTCAGCCTCCAGACTGGTTGAACAATTTATATTCTTACTAACAGTGATAGAATTCCCTTTTGGCCACATCCATGACATCATTTGTTGCTAATCATTAAAAAAAATTATTAGCCTTCCTTACTGGGGTGAGGTGGAATTACAGTATTGTTTTGGTTTGCTTTACCTTTATGTTCAGATTTTTTGAACATTTCTTCATGTATTTTTGGCCTTTCTTACTTCTTCTGAGAAGTTTTATTTTAGGTCATTACTCCATTTAGTAATTGGGGTCTTATTTGAGGGTTTCTTTGGAGCCAATTTTTTGTGCTCTATGTATATTTTTTCTATTAGGCCCTTGTCTGATGCAAGCTCATAAAATTCTTCTCCCATTCTATGGGTTTTCTATTTAGCTTGTTATGTCCTTTACCAGGTAGACAAGTTTAAGTTTCATGCAATCCTATTTATCTAGTCTTTCTTTGATTTGTCGTAATTCTGGATCTTTACTTAGAAAGTTCGGACCTGTGTTCTAGGAGCCATGGTGTTTCGCCTGCCACTTCTTGTAATCATTTCATGGTGTCTGGCCTTATATTGATGGCTTGGGATATGTGGACAGCATTAATTTGATCTGCCTACTCTTCCTTGGTTCAAAGAGACTGCAAAGTGGTACCCTTTCTTAGTAAGTTGAGGTGGTTCCTGGTGGTTTGGAAGGAGGATGGCTTCCCAGAAGCGTGAATATGGAAATCATAAGTGGTAAGCTAAGGCATTATTATTTTAATTACATATTTATTTGTAAGTACATTGAATCCTGATCAATGACACTTTTCTCATTATCTCCCCCATCCCTGAAACTCAATTTCTTCCCCTCAATTTTCCCGGTTTCATTGGATGTGCATTGACAAATATGACTTCTTTCACCTACTCCTACTTTTGAATTTTCAGTTTCTTCATATTCATTTTCTTGTACTGTTAGTTTTTTCCAAAGAATTACACAATTTAAAGTCTTTCTTACATATACTGTACTTTGTGCAATATGTTTATGTATATATGCACAAAACCTTGTATGTGTTTACTTGTATATTTAAAAAGTAGACCTATCTTCCACATGTGAGAGAAAACATGCATCCTGATTTCACAAAAATTTTTCCAGGTCTATTCACTACTTTACAAATGATGTAAAAATCTAATTGAAGAGCAAAAGT
Organism: Dipodomys merriami; assembly: GCF_024711535.1. Lineage (NCBI taxonomy): Eukaryota > Metazoa > Chordata > Mammalia > Rodentia > Heteromyidae > Dipodomys > Dipodomys merriami. Next base: position 97,467 of record NW_027202420.1, on the reverse strand, counting down.
CCTCTGTGTATATATACCAAATTTTCTTAATCTATTCATTTGTTGAAAGCATTTGTGCTATATCTATACCTTGACAATGAACTGTTATATGGGTGGCCTTCCTTTATCCTGATTTGTAGTCTTTTGGGTAAATGCCCAACACTGGTAGTTTTAGACCACAAGGCAGTCCTAGTTTGTTTGTTTTTTTAGTGTGGTTCAACAAGTTCACATTCCCACCAGCCCTGTTTGATGTTCCTTTGCCTGCACATCTGTGACAGCATCTATTGTATTTTTCTTGTGTGTATTGTTGGTAATGATCATTCTAAATTGAGATGGAATCTCAAGTGTTTTGATTTGCATTTCCTTTATGGCCAGAGAGTTTAAAGATTTCTTTATATGATTACTGGCCAATTTTATGTTTTCTGAGAAGTCTCTACTTATCTTGTTTGCCCATTTGTTAATTGGGTTGTTAATTCTTTGCTAGTATAATTTATTGAGCTCTTTGTATATCCTGATGTATAGCTGGTAAAGATCTCTCCTTCCTTGGGCTTTTATTAGCTTGCTAATGGTGTCCTTTACCATGCAGAAACTTCTTAGTTTGGCACAATCCCATTTGTTAGTTCTCTCTTTGAGTCCAGGCATTATTGATAGGGAACTCTATATTCCTGTTCAGCAGGAGCCTAGGATAGCAAGGCTTATACTTTTGGAACACTCCTTTTTAGATTTCGATCCTAGTGATGGACAGGTATGGTTGCCCTCATTTTACAGGGAGCAAGTTCAAAACCTAACATTTCCCTGATTCTTTAAGCCACATATCTAGTCAAATGACAGTATAGAAAATAGATTATTGTATAGTCTCAAAATAGGTTATCCTAGTGGCCTTCTTTTTTCACATTTCTTCCTTACCTCTGTACGTCTGGTGTACAATATGATGGTTACTGACCACATGGAGTTCCTAAGCACTGTAACTTGCAGTTTGTTGTATTGGTTTTGCTGTAAAGACAATGAGAACCATGGAGTTGGAACACTACATAAAAAGCAATTGGAGGAGCTACTTTTATGTTTGCTTTTCCAGTCCTGGGGCTTAAACTCAGGGCTTGGACACTGTACCTGGGGGTCTTTTGCTCAAGGCTAACCAGCACTCTACCACTTAAGCCACAGCATTACTTCCAGTTTTCTGTTTAAGTGGCACTGAGGAATCAAACTCAGGCCTTCATAAATGTTAGGCAAGCACACTACCTCTAAGCCACATTCCAATCCCTTGGGTTATCTTTTAAATGCCAATTTTATCATGAGTTTCCTACTGTCTTGCTCATTCTGGCTTTGTACTGTGATCCTCAGATCTCAGTTTCCTGAATACCTAGGATTACAAGCATGAGTTACTGGGGGCAAAAGGTGATTTTTAACCTACTTTTAATTTTACTCATTGATGGAAGAGCTGATTAGGTAACACGAAGTAAGGAGAAAGGCAGAGGCAAAAGCAAAAGTAGTGGATACTAGAAAAGGAAAGAAAAGTAGTACAAAAATTGGCAAAATGAAGTAAAAGTTGCAATTTAGTTAACAGCAGAAGACCAATGTTGCTTTTTTATTTTACAAACATACATTGGTTACATACTGGTACATTCTATTAACAGTAGTAGAATGGGGGACACACTTAAGCTCTCAGCATCCTTATTTACATTTTATTATGAGGCCAACGCAGGAACAGTCTCATTTCAGGGAGGGAAAGAGAAAGTCAGGGTTCATAGAAATAACCAGTATTCAGAAAATTAAACTTCGGGACATAAGATGGTAGCATACTTAAATAAAAACTATCATTAAGAAAAAGATAAGGAGGCTGGGAATGTGGATTAGTGAGAGAGTGTTTGCCTATCATGCAAGAAGCCCTGGGTTCGATTCCTCAGTAGCACATACACAGAAAAAGCCAGAATTCATGCACTTTCTCAAGTAGAAGAGTGCTCGAGACAGTGCCCAGGCCTTGAGTTCAACCCCAGAACTGGCAAAGAGATAGCTAGCTTGCTACATAGGTAGCTAGGTTGGTAGGTAGGTAGGTAGGTAGGTAGGTAGATAGATAGATAGATAGATAGATAGATAGATAGATAGATAGATAGATAGATAGATAGATAGATAGATAGATAGATAGATAGATAGATAGATAGATAGATAGATAGATAGATAGATAGATAGATAGATAGATAGAGATAGAAAGATAGATAGAAAGAAAGATGATAGATGAATCTGGTCTTGTATGTCAGGAGGAAAGAAGTCATGAGACCTTCTGCAGTGTGCCAGGCCACCAGCATCACCTTCACACAACCACAGAGCAGGAAGACTGTCTCTGTCCCACTTCTCAAGCAGCTGAAGGCCCTAGAGCCAAGAGGGCCAAGACAGGTTCTAACTTAGGTGATTGGAGACAGTAGAGAAAGGGCCCTGCCTCTTCTTGGACTGGAGATTTGCATTAATGATGTGGAAAATGAAGGAAGGAGAATGGACTGGCAGAGGTAGAAGGGCCTTCAGATGGAGAGTCAAAAACCCACCCCCTAAGAACAGAGTGCAGGGTTTTTCTACTCTTTTTCTCCCTGCTCCCTCACTGAACTGGCTCTCTATTGTTAACCTAAAGATAGTCTGAGACTCCCTTCACCTGAGGGAGGAAGGTTAATTAGTCATTGTTTGTAGAAGCTGAGAAAAGCCTGACCCTAACAAATGTTTGAGGTTTCCCCCCATTGCTGGCTTTCCCTAGAATGAATGAAGTGGATTTGCAGCTCACTTCCCTGTTGAGTGTGTACATTTTGCCTCCTAATTCTGCAGGCCTTGGTCTCTTCACCTAGCCTGGCTTTTGCAACTATTTGCTGTCCTTCAAATACAGTGTTAAAATGGGAAACACAGGAAGCTCTTGAACATCTGACCTTTCAGAAGTGGAAATCAGAGTGTCATAGACTTTCCAGCTCTGGCTGGATTCACCCTGTGAGCCTCAGACCTCAGCCTCCTGAGCTAGGGTGGCGGGCGCGAGCTACTGGTGCTCTGCTAGGTTCACAATTGTAATGATACTGACAATACAAGTCAACTCCTTATCACAAAGGGCTTATGGGGCATTTAAGCCTTTCAACATTGGACCTTTCAGAACCCTGTAGGACACAAGGTTATAATGGTAGAGTCTGAGAGGCTGGGCATATGGATCTGCTACACTTGAACCTTGAGCTCTGACTCCAATTCTGGTGTACATTAGCATTCATTTTCCAGAAAATGTTCTTATAATTAGCAAATAGGAAAAATACTTTGATTAACCCTCACTCTTTTTCCAATTGAGTGTCTCAAACTAAAGCCTGGGCACTGTCCCTGAGCCCTTCAGCTGAAGGTAAACACTCTACCACTTGAGCCGCAGGACCACATGGAATCTTTTGGTCATTCAGTGGAGGTAAGAGTTTGACAGGCTTTCCTTCCCTAGGCTGTCTTTGAACTGTGGTCTTCAGATCTCAGCCTCCTGAGAAGCTCGGGTTCTAGGTGTCAGCCAATGGCATCTGGCCTATTGTTTTTTGCCAGTCCTGGGGCTTGAATTAGGGCCTTGGTACTGTCTCTGAGCTTCTTTTTCTCAAGCCTTAATGCTCTACCACTTGAGCCACTCCACAGTTCCTGTCTTTTACTGAGTATGTGGCACTGAGGATTCAAACCCTGGCATTCATGCATGCTGAGCAAGCTTTCTACCACTAAGCCACATTCTCAGCCCCACCCTTACAATTTTATCCCTCAACTTGCCTATCCTCAAGAAAAGGCTTCTGAGTATAAATCATCTAAAGAAATCCCTATAGAAAGTTGTCCAAAGATAAATAAGACAAAGCTCATACTTGGGAGAGACTAAACATGTGAAGACTGTGACAAATGCCTCCATTTAATTATGTATCATGTTTCAACAGTTAATAAAATATTAATGAAAAATGAATCAATGTCCTAAATTATTGCTTATGATTTTAAAATATATGTACAATGCATAATAAATATTATGTGTATAATAATACTAAATACAATATACAATAAAATGAATAAAATAAAAATAAAATAAATACAAAATTAGTAATAATCATAATGTATAAAAACATGCATATGTACATATATATCATATATTACACATGTATATAAATATTTTTTCCATTGCAGGGCCTTAATACAGGCCCTGGTAACTCTAGCTTGAATTTCTTTTCCTCAGGTACGGTGAGCTTCCCCTTCACAAATGGTGTAAAAGAGATACCCGGACGGTGAGCTCAAATCCCATCAATGGCAGAAATACAGGCCTCAGTTCCAAGACAGTGACTTAAATTTTGTAATGGAAGCAGTTATGTTTATTCAGTTCCACGCTGAATATTAAAAAATGTCAGTATAGAATTTTGTACAACTATTCAGACATCCGTCCCTTACCCCAAAAGCGCTTCTTTGAGCACTACATTACTTTTGTAAGTTTTTTTTGTAGAAATGTTGTACAGAGGGGTTACAGTTACATGAGCAAAGTAATGAGTACATTTCCTATTTAGCATTGTTGCCTTCCCCTTTGCTCTCCCCCTACCATCCCTCCCTTTCCATCTCCACATCTACCTCGCCCTGCTGAGCTCATTGACTTAATTAATTTTTCGCTTGTCATGGGGTTTGAACTCAAGTAGTGGCAACTCTGCACCTTCCCTCACGTTGCTTCGGATTTATCAAGACCCTGAGTTCAAATCCCAGGCTCGGTGGGGCTGGGGAGGTGGGTCAGTGGTAGAGTGCTTGCCTTGCATGCATGAGGCCCTGGGTTCGATTCCCCAGCACCACATAAGCAAAAAGAAAAAAGCCGGAAGTGGTGCTGTGGCTCAAGTGGTAGAGCGCTAGAGTTCAGGCCCCACGACCGGACCCCCCCAAAAAAATCCCAGGCTCGGAAGAAAAACTGGCAGAAACTCCAAACCCAGGATCTTTATTTTTTTTTAATTTAGTAAATTAATTAATTAATTTTGCCAACCATAGGGCCTGAACTCAGGTCGTAGCAACTCTGCCTCAGCTGCGATCTCCGTAGACTGGGGTGCAGCCTCTGGACCCATAGCAGATCCTGGGATCCTAAGCCCAGAGGGCTTGGAGGAAGAAAAAAAAGCGGGACAGCACAAAAAATGGTGAGCTTTAGAGGGCTGGGGAGTTTTACGATTTTTTTCTTTGCACGGTGACCATCCTGGGTCTGTATGACACGGTTGCAAAGTGGACCTGACCTCCCATTGCTGATGGCTGGCAGACTATCAGGGAAGCCATAAGCCAACAATGTCAACATAGGCCCTGGGTTCAAATCCTGGTCCTGACAACTACCAAAGGCAGGAGATCACAAGAGACTCATTCCTATGCCTAAGAATACTGATTGAAAGAGTAGTTCATGCATTTGTCTAGTCTAAAAGTAGATGCAATAATCCTAGGATGCTGATTGACCTTAATTAATAGTTTATTAAGCATGAAAAGAATAATATTTCAATGGCGATATAATCAATACCGAAGAGTTGGTAGGAAGGTAGTAGATGTCATTCAATCATAGACATTTCTGGCACTTTTTACCAACATATATTTATTTGTATACCACCGTCTGTCTATCTCAGCACATAGGAACCAACTGACAGCTTCATTGGCTAGAGGCTGCTTTGCTCACACTCACCCATTCATGAATTGGGCCTTCTAGGCCCTGAGTTCAGATCCCAGCACTGCCAAAAATTTAATCTTGGATTAAGAGACCGAGTGTGACACATGATTTCCTTTTGTGGGAGAGTCCTGGGTGTCAGGCATGATGGAGAACACATCTACAAATCTAGTTGCTATGTGACAGGATGTAAACAAAGTAATAAATGGTATAGGTGCCATCAAGTCAATAAAATAAACAATTTATAAATGAATAAAACAAGAAATAAAATGAATAACCACACCAAACACGATATGGACTGAACATTTGTATGGAAGTATAAATCGTACCACACCAAACATGATATGTACTGAATATCAGTATGGAAGTATAAATCCTACCTTTAAAATGTATATAAGAAGTAGGTTTTCCACGCCTGAGGCTTGAATTCAGCCCCTCTATGAGTAGGCAATGGCGGGAAATCCTGAGAAATTGTTTCTGGACCAGAAAGAGGCATGGAATGCGATCGAGCTCATCCTTGAATGAGTATTTCATGCAGGATGTGAGTAGAAAATGATAGGCAGAACTCATGTGGTATTGATTATTTGTAAAGAAGTGTCGATTAAGCGTGACAATAATCATCACATTCACAAAATGGAAGCATCTGGAAAGATCCAAGAATCAGTAGACACATGGTAGATTTTCCATCAGAGGTCACCGTCTCCCCTGCTCGATACAAATATGTACTTATTTGCATACTACCTTCAGCTTATGAATGGATGATGGCTGTGTGCTGACCCTTCACCCCCACACCTGGGGGCTCCATCTCAGGTCCTGGGAATGGCTTTGCTCCTTAGTGATTCACAGGCTGGTGTGCTCACATGGACCCATTTGCCAATTGGGCCTGCTAAGCCCCAAGTTCAGATCCCAGCACTGTCAAAAGATTCATCCTGATGTCAGAAGCCAATTGTTGCACCTGTTTTCCTTTCCTGTGCAAGTCCTGGTTCTCAGCTGGGATGGAGAATGCATGGGACACCCTGTGGCCATGAGAATAGGTTGTCATCCATGTCAGCCCAGTTATATCTGTCATCATATACTCAAGAAAATATGCAATACATCAATGAATAGCCTTCAAAATAGAATAACTACATGAAATGCACAATGCAGTGTCGCTACCGCCTCGACCAGCAAGGAAGACGCGACACCGGACTCTTCTCTCTGCAGTTTATTCAGAACCTTTGAGTAATCTTCTGACCCCAACCCCGGGGAGAATTCCCCACAGCCTTAAGTACCCGCTGGGTAGCCAACCCTGATACGCCACGTGGGAACCACCAATAGGTTCAGGTGCGCGGAAGCAAGCCAGATTCTTTGCCTTAGCCATATAAGGAGTTGTTTACCATGAGAGCACTCGCCATCGGGAAGGCGGAGGGCAGAAGCCGGCGCCATCTTCCAGGTGCGGCCTCTCGCAGCTCTCTACAGTTCCCCCTTTTTTGTTTAAAGAACACAGACGAGAACAGAGGTCTGATCCCTGTTGTGCAATGCAAGGACTGCATACAAGCCTTCTCCCAGAGGGTACCTTCTCTAGGGATGACTCAGCCTGTCAATTGATTCGTTTTTCACAAGGATGGGAAAAGGCGAATCGAACCCGTGTGCAATCAAACATGCTCTCCTCGAGGGCAAAACTCATGCCTCTCGACTGCAGTACTTTGGCTTTGCAATCTGTGTTCATTGTTTTAGGGTGGCAAGCCACGCTTGGGGGGACTGACCTGCTCCAATGACTGTAAAGGCTTGGATAATCATGGCTGCACTGCGACGCTGAGAACCTCTAATTTGGCAAATGCACCACAGACATACCAAGGAGGGTAACACCAGAAGGCCTGTCAGGGCTCCTAAACCCGCCCATTCCTTAAGATGATTCATAGCAGCGGAGATCCATGAAGATAACCCCTCTGCCAATCCGGCATCCACTCAGGACGAGTTCACCATGACAATGGCAACCCTGAGCTGTTCCATCAGGCTGTCAAACTCCCCAGTTCAATTACCTAAAAGATAACTAGACAACTGTTTAGACAAATTTGCAGCGTTTTTTAAATAGGTTTTTTCCTTGGCCTGAACTCTGGGCCTGGGCGCTGTCCCTCAGCTATTCAGCTGAAGGCCAGCGCTCTACCACTTGAGCTACAGCGCCACTTCCGGCTTTTTTGTCTTCTTTTTGCTTATATGGTACTGGGGAATCGAACCCAGGGCCTCATGAATGCAGAGGAAGTGCTCTACTACTGAGCCACCTTCCCAGCCCCTCTCCTTAAGATGATTGGGTCATAGCATTAGGAGCATCCTCAGTCACAGGCACCCAACGAGGCATGCGGGTAACTAAAGCATATTTAAACTTTGAGGCATTCCAGCATTGGTTTACTGCACGAGGTAAGTTCTTCCATACTCACAATGAACAAAAATGGGGGATACACGCACACAGAGGTAGGCCTGTGAGTAATAGAAGATTTAGGTTTAACACTTTGGCCGCCGCAACCCGTAGCAGTTGCCACAACACCAGTCACGGTACCAGAACCCGAAGAGGCTGTAATCAAGGAAACAGTTATGCATCATGTCATATGGGCATCGGTCTCGGGAACACAGACAGGGTTCCCCATCTCGGTACTGGTCTTCCCGGTTGCACCATCGCAAGGATGAGCAGGAGGACCATCACCCCCCGCATCTCGTGCCTCTTCACACTGGGCTTTTCTAGTGAGGCGTTCAGGCACCCACACCGGATCTTGTTGGTCCTGAGGAAAAACACAAACAGAGCCTCGTGCCCATGTCAGTACGGGATCGGGCCCACGCCAGAGCCCTGTCAAGACATCCTTCCATTTTACCATACCTTTTGCTGGGCCATAAGGTTCATTATGTCTATCTGCTGTGGATTGACTCTGAGCATCCAAATTTAAAAAATTAATAGTAAATAAAGCAAGAGAAAGTCTTTCCTTTGGGGTACGGCCATGGCCAATTCCCCCCTTTTGTTTTTGTAGGCACTCTTTTATCGTGCGGTGAGCACGTTCCACAATGCCTTGGCCTTGGGGATTGTAGGGCAAACCATGTATAAGTTGCACCTCCATTTGATGACAAAAGGAGGCAAACTGTTGTCCTGTGTATGCAGGTCCATTGTCAGTCTTAAATTGATAAGGTTTTCCCCAGGCTGCCCAGGCCCCCAAACAATGGGCAATAACATTGCGTGCCTTTTCTCCAGCCGAGGGCGTGGCATGTATAACACCTGAACAGGTGTCCACAGACACATGTACATATTTTTGGTGTCCAAACTCAGAGATGTGAGTCACATCCATCTGCCAAACTTTTAGCGGGAGCAAACCCCGGGGATTAACCCCAACACTAGGCGGATGCTGATAAATTACACATCGAGGACAGTCTAATATCACCTGTCTCGCATCGGCTCGAGAAATTTGAAATTTTTGTTGTAGTGCTTTTGCATTAACATGAAATGTTTTATGAAAGGTTTTGGCTCTGTCTAAGACAGAGCTAATAAATACCCATTCTTGTCTGGTCCATTGATCCACTACATCATTTCCTTTGCCCAGGGGTCCTGGCAGGCCCGTATGAGCCCGAATATGCAAGGGATAAAAGCATGATTTTCTCTGCCAAATCAACTGTTGTAATTGTTGAAACAATGGACCAACCGGACTGGAACTCTTAATAGGTCTGGCAACCTCTAAAACCTTGAGAGCATTAATAACATAAGCAGAATCAGATATTAAATTAAAAGAAAACGGGCATGCTTCAAAAACTTTTATAACAATTTTCAACTCTACCATCTGAAGAGCACCGGGCTGAAACTGGTGTTGTACCGGTCGTTGTGCCTCAACCATGTATACACCACATCCCGTTTTTGAGCCATCAGTAAATACATTAGGGGCACTTACAATAGGTTGAGAAGTCGTTACCTTAGGAAAGATAATTGGGTGTTCCTTGAAAAACCCCAAAAGGGGATGTTTTGGAAAGTGGTTGTCTATTTGTCCAGTAAAGCTACATTGTAAAATAGCCCAACCATCTATAGTAGCACACAAAGTTTGAACTTGATGGCTGGTGTAAGGAACTATAATGGTAGACGGGGCAATTCCAAAATACTGTAAGCATTGTTGAATTCCAGAGAGTGCAACACCAGCCACAGCAGTAGGGTAATATTCAATGGACTTGGCCGGTGATATTTTCGGGTGAATCCAAAACAACGGGCCTTCTTGCCACAACAACCCAGTAGGTTGAGACAAGGTAGGGAGTATACACAGGGTAATACTCTTGTCTTCCTGTATTCTCTGTAAGCAGGCATTTTGTAATCTCTCTTCTATCTTATGTAGTCTCTCTTGCCTCTTTGGTTAACTGTCTAGGAGAATCCAAAGCAGAGTCTCCTTGTAATATAGCATAAAGGGGTCTCAACTCATAATTTGGTAGCTTTAAATAGCTTCTAACCCAATTAATATCTCCTAACAATTTTTGAAAATCATTTAAGGTTTTTAGATTATCTTTTCTCAACTCTACCTTTTGTGGAGTAACACAATTTTTACATATTTTCGCTCCTAAGTAATCTATAACCTGGTCCTGCTGTACCTTTTCAGGAGCTATAAAGAGTCCTCTGTACTTTAGCATCTCAATCAAATCCACATACGCCTTTTCCAGCATATGTTTACTCTTTGCTGTTAGTAAAATATCATCCATATAATGAATGCATCTTAATTTGGGATATTTTTGTCTAAGAGGGGCAAGAGTTTCATCCACATAAAGTTGGCACATAGTAGGACTATTGGCCATCCCCTGAGGCAAAACTACCCACTCATATCTTTTATTTGGCTCCTCATGATTGCAGGAGGGAATAGTAAAAGCAAACCTCACACTGTCTTGATCATGTAGGGGAATGGAAAAAAAACAATCCTTTATATCAATCACAATAATGGGCCAAAAGGCCGGCAGGGAAGAAAGCAAAGGTAGGCCTCGTTGTACGGGGCCCATAATTTGCATCTGGTTATTGATGGCTCGTAAATCGTGTAACAAACGCCATTTTCCAGACTTCTTTTTAATAACAAAAATGGGTGTATTCCACGGGGATACTGATGGTTTAATGTGTCCTTGGGTTAACTGTTCCTGTACTAATGTCCTGGCAGCAGTTAATTTTTCAGAGGAAAGTGGCCACTGAGGCACCCACACCAGCTCCTCCGTTTTCCAGGATATGGGGATCCCTCCCCCAGTGGCCCCTAGGAAAAACCCAAGCCCTGCCTGTGGTTTCTCTGGTACACTTTAATAGGCTCCTTGTTCCCTCGTAGAAATTTACCTAGTCCAAAACTGGGGTGATAACCCATACGCACCATCATGTCCTGTGATGCAGGGGAATAGTCATTACTTAATTTAAATCCCATTTCTTTCATAAGGTCTCTGCCCCATAAGGAAACCGGGAGCTCTAACACATAAGGCTGTATTATACCGGAATGTCCTTCTTCATCACTCCAGTGCAGCTGTCTCTCACTCATGTCAGGGGCCTTAGCATATCCCAGACCTTGTAAGGTTTGGGAGGACGCTTGTACAGGCCATCCTGATGGCCAATCTTTTCTGGCAATAATGATCCTGTCTGCCCCAGTATCCAAAAGGCCCAAAATTTTCTTATTATCAACATTGAGTTCAAGAACTGGTCTTTGGTCCAAATCAAGAGACAGGAATGTTAAGTCTGTTCCCGTGGATCCAAAACCCCCTTTTCCTCTTAGCTTGGGCTGAGCCGCAAAATGGTCATGTAAACTGGGTAAAATCAAAAGCTGAGCAATTCTATCTCCTGGGGAGATGGCTAAAATTCCTTTAGGAGATTCAACCATAATCTTTACAATTCCAGTATAGTCTGGGTCAATCACACCAGGATGCACCTTAAGGCCCCGCAGAATTGTGGATGACCTCCCTATCATCAATCCCACCGTGCCAGGCTCAAGGTGTCCTTGGAAGTCTGTGTCAACTAACTGGACCCCCATTCGGGGAGTTAATACGAGTCTGGTGGTGGCACGGAGGTCCAGTCCTGCTGAGCCCGCAGTGGCTCTCCGCGGTCCTTGGGGTGGCGGAGGGTCGGCCACTGTTCTGGGTAGTAGCTCCTGTCCTAGTTCTTGACTGCCCCATATATTTGGGGGCCCTGAGGGCGGGGGCCCTGCTGCCCGTTTTTTGAATGGGCCTGTGTTAAGGTTCGACCGTTGATGTCTTTCACAGATCGGCATTCAACTGCCCAGTGCTTCCCCCTTTTACATCTAGGACACAGCCCAGGCTGCTTAGGCTGTTGTCCCTTTCCTGTTTCTATCACACTTCCTCTTTCAGGGCAATTACGCTTTATGTGTCCCATCTTGCCGCATCTTAAGCACGCACCTGAGCCTCCCCCTTTCTTCTGGGTTAATTGCACCACAGCAGCAGCTAATCCAGCATTAGTTAGTGGTCCGCCCAGCTCTCTGCAAACTTTCATCCATGCTTCTAGTCCCCTATTCTTATATGGGGTTATAGCGGCTCTGCATTCCTTAGTGCACTGCTCGTAAACAAGCTGTTTAATTAATGGCATGGCTGCGTCTGGGTCACCAAAAATTCTGCCAGCAGCCTCGACCATACGGGCAACAAAGTCCGAAAACGGCTCCATAGAGCCCTGCAGGATTTTGGTGAGATTGCCACTCACCTTGCCTTTATTTGGTAAGGCCTTCCATGCCTTTATGCCAATTTTATTGATTTGTTCATAAACTTGAACCGGGTAGCCTATCTGCTGATTGGCGAATCTCCCCTGTCCAAGCAGCATATCTCTGTCCCAAGCTGGGTTTCCCCCAGCCTGATTGGCTGCAGCCTCTTCACTAGCAAATTCAATCCAAAAGGCCTTCCAATCTAAATACTGACCTGGGCTCAAACAAGCTCGTGTGAGCCCACTCCAATCACCGGGTGTCATGCAATGTCTGTTTAGGGCCTCCACCTGGGCTGTGATTCCATATGTCCGCACAGACTCAGCTAAAGATTTATAACCTTAAAATCTAAGGGTTCATGATACCGCTGTCCCTGTGGATCCTGAAATATTGGACAGGCTAGATGTAACTCGGTTCTGACCGCTTTCCACACGCCTGGGCTGAAAGAATAGCCGGGGCTGCCACTTCCTGGGTCCTCCGCATAGAGCGGAGGGGCCAAAGGTGTGGGGCAGTGCATGGAGGGCGTGCATTCATCTTTATCTGGGTCCTCTCTCTCCTTCCCTTTCCTCCTCTTTCTTATCTTTGTTTTTTCTATTTGTTCTATGAGTGATTGTAGTTCCTCTGAGTCTGTAGACTCAGAGGTCTCTACTTCAGCAAAATCGGGGTATAACCCCCCCCTGCTCTCCTCCTTTTTGCTGTCTGCCCTTTCCGATCTTTCTTCCTGCAGCATTTCTAGGGTGGCCTGACCATTCTCTACCGCCTCACTGCAACGCTAGTCCTCGAGACAGCCTCTTATCAGTTTCCATATTGGTCTCACTCCGCTCTTAAGCATTCCTTCTTCAGAGGCAAAATCTAGGTCCCTCCCTAGTTTCTCCCAAGAGGCCACCGTGAGGCTTCCAGAGACAGCGAACCACGGGGCAACGATGTCACATTCACTCAAAAATCTCTCTAAAGTATTCTTTTTTATTTTTAACTTTTTTGAGTGCAGTAGCTCATTGAGAGCCAAAAAAATTGGGTGCGAAGAAGAAGCGCCCATGTTTTAAACATTTAAAGCTGGTAAACAAACTTTTACTTTCACTTTTGGCTACACTATTGACTAGCCCCGGGTTCTCGCTCTTTCCCTATCTTACAGAGAAGAGCAAAAATCCCCCCGCTCTTGTCACGGATTCCCCTTTTACCTGGGGACTTATCCCCGCTTTTGTCGCGGATTCCCCTTTTACCTGGGAACTTACCAGTGCACCACCCTGACCGCAGAGAGTTCTGAGTCCTCGTTGGGGTTATGGCTGAGTCCCCGTACGGGCCACCACGTGTCGCTACCGCCTCGACCAGCAAGGAAGACGCGACACCGGACTCTTCTCTCTGAAGTTTATTCAGAACCTTTGAGTAATTTTCTGAACCTAACCCTGGGGAGAATTCCCCAAAGCCTTAAGTACCCGCTGGGTAGCCAACCCTGATACGCCACGTGGGAACCACCAATAGGTTCAAGTGCGCGGAAGCAAGCCAGATTCTTTGCTTTAGCCATATAAGGAGTTGTTTACCACGAGAGCACTCGCCATCGGGAAGGCAGAGGGCGGAAGCCGGCGCCATCTTCCAGGTGCGGCCTCTCGCAGCTTTCTACAATGCAGTCCACACACGGATGTGAAAAGGCATCCCATGTTTCAATGATGCATTGAGGACTATTGTGGCCCCCCTGGGGATCAATCTCTGTTCCTCGGAATGGCCCAGCTCCTTAGTGGCTCACAGGCTGATGTACTCACGTGGACCCATTGGGCAGTTGGGGATCCTAAGTCCTGAGTTCTTATTCCAGCACTGCCAAAAATTCACCCTGATGTGAGAAGCCAGTAGTTGCACCTGTTTTACTGTGCTGTGCAAGCCTAGATCTCAGCTAGGATGATGAATGCATAGGCAACTCTAAACTCAGGGGAATAGGCTATCATCTAGGTCACCACAGTTATATCTGTCATCCTATACTCAACAAAATACACCATACATTAATGAATAAGACACAAAATAAAGAGAATGACTATACTTTACTCAAGTTGCTGCCCACCCATGTATGGAAATATAGATCCTCTGTTTAAAATTTGAATTTATGACTATATTGGCCCCCACCAGGGCTTGATCTCAGGTCCTGGGAACAGCCTAGCTCCTTAGTGGCTCACAGGCTGGTGCGTTCACCATGACCCATTCAACAATTGGGCCTGCTAGGCCTTGAGTTCAAATCCCAGCACTGCCAAAAGAATCACCTTGATGTGAGAAGCCAATCGACCCACCTGTTTTACTGTCCTGTGAAAGTCCTGGGTCTCAGCAAAGATGGAGAATGCTATATAGGCAACTCTATAGCCATGGAAATAGGTTGTCATCCATGCCAGTACAGTTATATTGGTCACCATGCTCAATAAAATACACAATATATCCATGAATAAGACACCAAATAAAAAGAATAACTACACTGAATGCAAGATGCATACCATATCTGTAGGTAAAGAGCAATCCTATGTTTAAAAAAGGTGGGCTTGTTATTTTGTCCAGTGCTAAGGATTCAAATTAGGCCCTGGACCAGGCCTGACATTGTAGTCTTCAAAGATGGTGAGCTTTCTCTTCCCTCACAGTACAACAGAGCTACCCAGACCTCAGTTCAAATCCCAGCACTGACAAAAGTTTCATTCTGTTGTCAGAAGCCAGTCGTTGCACATGTTTTCCTGTCCTGTGAAGGTCCCAGGTCTCAACTAGGATGGAGAATGCATAGGCAACCCTATAACCATGGGAACAGATTTTCATCCATGTCAGCAGTTGTACCTGTCACCATACTCTGTAAAACACAAAATACCTCCATGAATTAAACACAAAATAAGGAGAAGTGCACCGAATGCAAGATGCTGTGCACACATGTGTGTAAATATCAATCCTATGTTTAAATAATGAATTTATGACTATCATGGCCCACCCTGGGGACCAATGTCAGATCCTGGGAATGGCCTAACTGCTTAGTTGCTCACAGGCTGGTGTGTTCACCTTGAACTGTTTGCCAATTGCTCCTGCTATGCCCTGAGTTCAGATCCCAGCACTACCAACAATTGGATCATGCAGTAAGAAGCCGAATGTGAAACTTTTTTCCCTTTTCTCTGAGAGTCCTGGGTGTCAGGCATGACAGAGAACAAGTCTACAAATCTAGATGCCATGTGATAAGATGTCATCAATGTAATAAATGGAATGGGTGTCATAATAGTAAAAATCAATGGTAAATAAATGAATAAAACAAATACAAGGAACAACCACACCAAACGTGTATGGACTGAACATCCATTGGTAAGTACAAATACAGTCTTTACAATGTATATAAATAGTATGTTTTCCAGGGCTGGGGCTTGAATTCAAGTCTAGAGTTCAGGCCTGACTTTCTTATCTTCAAGTACTGGGAGCTTCCCCTTCTTCCACAATGCTGTAAATTTACCCAGAACCTGAGTTCAAATCCAAAGCCTGACAGAATAAATGAGGTGAATTTGCTCTGCAGGGGGCTTGAACTCAGGTTGTGACAACTCTGCCTCAGCTTTGATCATCCTATGCTGGAGTGTAGCCACTGGACCCACAGTTGATCCTGGGATCCTAGACCCCCAGGCCTTGTGTGAAAAAAAAAATGCACAGAAAAAATGCGGCAAGATGGTCTTTTTACATTTTCTTCCTTTGCACGGTGACCCTCCTGGGTCTGAATGACACTGCTGCAAAGGGTACTTCACCTTGAATTGCTGAAGATTGGTGGACTATTGGGGAAGCCATAGGCCCATGCAGCAATGTAGGCCCTGATTTCGAAACCCCGTCCTGAAACCAACCAGTGGCAGGAGATACTGAGACTTGTTCCCATCCATAGGAATAACAATGGAATGCTATCAATGTCACCGTTGAATGAGTTGATCGTGAATGATGCGCAGGAGACTGAGCATGATTTCAGGAGACTGATTTTATTTAGTATTTATGAAGCCTTAAAAGAATAGTATTACTTACAGGAATGCGATCATTTCAGGACACTGATTGATTTACTTATTAGTTTGTTAAGGATGAAAACAATCACATTAATTACATGGAGGCATAATAAATACCTAAGAATTGGTAGGAATGTAGTCTATGTAACAGTATAATAGATAGACATCTCTAGCACTCTATAAAGATATATATTTATTAGCATACTACCATCTGCGTGTCAATCTGTTCTTGTTTTGTCAACACCTGGGGCTCGATCTCAGGTACTGGGAACTCTGTGTCAGCTCATTTTGCCCCAGAATGGCATGCAGACACTCACCCATCCCTGAACTTGGACTTGCAGGCTGTGAATTCAGATGCCAGCACTCCCAAAAATGAATTGTGGAGTAAGAAGCTGATGGTGACACAGGTTTTCCTTTTCTGTGAAAGTCCTGGGTGTCAGGTATGAAGTGAAAAACATATGCAGACCTATATCCTATGTAATCAATGTAATCACTCTTCTATGTCTCCTAATAGGCAATAAAATAAACAGTCAAGACATGAATAAAACAAAAAGTAAGGTGAATAACTACACTGAACGCAATATGTAGTCAACATATGTATATAAAGATAAATCATATATTTAAGATATACACAAATTTCAGGCCTAAGGAACAGACTTGAATTTCTTGACTTCAAGGAGGCAAGTTTCCCCTTTCCACACTGTGCAACAGTGTTACCCAGACCATGAGTTCAAATCCCAGGCCTGGCAGAAAAATGGCACCTTTATGCTATGTGACGCCCAGTTCTTAGGTATTCCATTATGCCTCCATTTAATGAATGTAATTGTTTAAATGCATCATAAAGTATTAATTAAAATTGATCAGTGTTCTATAATATAATTGTGTATAATTTTACCCTAGAATCATTCAAGAACTGCCCATTTAATCATGACATACATCACATTCCATTGGTAATCATATGAATAGGAATGAGTTTCTTAGGATCTCCTGCCATTTGGAAGTTGGATTCAAACTGTGAGCTACAGCTCCCACCTCTTCAACCCGACGGTAGGGAACTCAACGGTCTGTCCAAGAACATCAGAAAGACCAATGATTAGGCAGACTCCAGTGGCTCTCAGCAGTCCTCCTTGATACTTACAAGGCTGTGATAGGAGGATCATGGTCAAAGTCATCCTAGGCAGGAAAGTCGTTGAGACCCCTGTCCAATTACAAGTGCCAACAAAGCCAGAAGTAGAGCCGTATGGCTCCAGTGGTAGAGGGCTAGCCTTGAGCAAAAGCAGCTCATGGACTGTGTCCAGATCCTGAGTTCAAGGACCGGGACAGGCAACATACAGACATACACAACAATCTGTGCAGCCATCCGGCTAAAGCAGATCATCCTCTTTTCCCCAACTGGATTGGACAGAGTTTCCTGGGAAAGGAGCTGCTGTTATCTTGACTCCATCCATTTGCCTGCATCACAGGATTTCGGCCACACCCCTATTCCGGAATGGTTCTTTTTGACCAACGGGATACAAGAATGGTGGGCCCGCCCACATTCCGTGTTGCCTGGTAGCACCTGGATACTCTCTGTTGGTTGACACCACTAGCAACAGTTGAAGAAGGTAGAGGTGGCTGAGTGGTGATCAAGAGACTCGAGGCCTAGGAGGAGAGGCCTTGCTCAGCCCCACCACATGCCTGGCCGGGCCCCAGCCCCCTCCCCTCTTTCCCTCTGGAGCAGCGTTTCAAACCTGGTGTTGCTGGCTCGGACATGAGGTGCCTCTTGGAGTCCTCAGGTAATGGTGCATCACCACCCGGTTTGCAGCCCTGACCTGGTCCTGACCCCCCTCTTCTCTGCTCCAGGCCTGAGTGTCCACCAAGGCTCTGCCATCATTGTTCGCGCCACCTGGGGCAGCCACCAACAGCTTCTCCTAGCAGCACATGTGAGTGGCTGCCTCACAGGACCTCACCCTGCGACCCCATTCCCCCCCACAGACCTAGACCTGCGCCTCCCCCATGCCCAACAGTCCAGCCAGGACTCTGCCACAAATGCACCCCAGGGGTGAAGGTGTGTGTTGGCCCGACGATCCCACCCCCATCGTTAGTGGCCAGTGTCCCAGGAAACAGGGAGATACAGGGTTGAATGAGGAGTGTGCACTACAGAGCTCCTGGCCTGGAGCTGTGGGAGCCACACAGCAGCACATCTGCACCCTTTCTCTCCCCGGTGGGAACCTGGTGGCTTTAGTCTGAGTTGGGGAGAAGCATGTCCACACCTGCCTTCTGGAGTCTTTTCCTATTTTCTGGGGGTGGGGGTGTTGAATGCAGAAGATAGGCCCCGCTTGCTGTGTGAGCCCTTGTCTTCTGTGCTCAGTCACCCTTTCACCTGAAGAGGGTCTCAGAAAAGCCCGGTAGGGAGGTGAGGTTGCTGGGGGGTCATAGCAAAAGGTGAATATCTGGGAGCAGTACCCTCCCCCCACACATACACCCAGCCTGTCCTCCCCTCCTCCAGCTGGCAACAGTTCTTATGGAGTGATCACATTTCCCAGCTCTGCCATCTTCTGCTGGTACTCCTGGTCCATCTGGTCTCCAACAAACTCAGGAGAGGCACTGCTCTGAGTCTGTGTGTGTGTGTGTGTGTGTGTGTGTGTGTGTGTGTGTGTGTGTGTGTGTGTGTGTGTGTGTGTGTGTGACAGAGAGAAAGAAAAAACAGAGACACAGAGACAGAGACAGAGAGAGAAGGAGAGACAGAGAGACACAGAGACACAGAGAGAAAGACACAGAGAAAGACAGAGAGAGATCATCTTTCTCCTTGTATAGACTGACTGTGCTCAGGTGAGTGATCAGTTGGTAAATTGCAGGTGCTGCATGGACGAGTCTTCTGTCACCGGTCTGGATGGATGTGTGTGTGTGTGTGTGTGTGTGTGTGTGTATGTGTGTGTGTGTGTGTGTATGTGTGTAGAAGTGGGGTGTAACAAGGAGGCTGGATGCTTTGTTAACTTCTACCTGCTATTTTTGGGGAGTGCATGGGCTTTGCAGGTGAGTTCTGTGTGCCTGGAAGTGTGAGACGCTTGAAGGGGACTCAGCACTGTTTAATTACAAGAACAAGGGATCTCTGTGGCCTGGAGCTGTGTACTCCCTTGGGCCTGGTTGGTGGCTTGCCAGGGAGACAAAGATCATGGCCAGTACTTAGTAAGGATATGAGCCCTGCTAGTATGTAGAGCAACAGCATAGGTCTTCTCATCAGGATGTCTGATGGGAGAGGCCAACCCTATTTTTAAGTCTTCAGCTGTGATCTTCAGATCTAAGCCTCCTGATTAGTAGGATTATAGGCATGAGCTCTGGCACTGGGCCTCTGGTTCTTTCTGGTATATTAGAGTTTGACCTCAAGGCCTTAGGCTTGCCAGTCATGTCTTCTACCATGAGAGCCAAGCTTTTCTGTCTTGGGCATTTCCGAGATGGAGACTTAATATGTGCTCAGGCTGGGCTGGATGGAGGTCCTCCTATCTGTGGCAGGCATGCGCCACCAGGCCTGGTCCCCTGTAGTTGGGATGGTAGACATGTGGAGCCATGCTCAGTCATTGGTTTATATGGATTGTCCCTAACTCAGTCCATGGCAGCCAATTCATGACCACAGGTGAAGCTCTGGGTTGGGCCTCGAACATAGGCCCTCAATCTCCTCATGGGACAGTTGTCAGGAAACAAGGGATGAATACAGAGGGCTCTCTGGAGCAGGGCCAGGCACAGAGGGAGCTGCTGTCAGATACGGTTCTCAGGAATTCTGTGAGCATATGACAGAAAGTTATCTGGAAAGGGCTATGATGGGGTCTGTTATTTATCGTGCAACAGGTGTTGGATTATGAATCAAAACATGGCTGTCTTTCTTCATTACCCTACCCACCTGAGGAAGGGGATCCTTTACTGTATTCAATTTTGCCCCTGGGGAAAACGAGGCATGGAGAATACGGGTGACCTACTCATGACATCCTGCTAACAGGAAGCTCAGCCTAACTTCTCTGCAATGCTCCCTAGGACAGTGGGTGCTATTCAGTCCACTTCTTGTGGTGCGAAGTCCACTTCTTGTCAGTCGTGGGGCTTGAACTCTGGGCCTGGGCGCTGTCCCAGAGCTCCTCAGCTCAAGGCTAGCATTCTACCACTTGAGTCACAACACCACTTTTGGTTTTCTGGTGGTTCTTTGGAGATAAGAGTTTCACAGATGTTCCTGTCCGGGCTGGCTATGAACTATGATCCTCATATCTCAGCCTCCTGTGTAGTTAGGGTTATAGTCCTGAGCCATCGGCACCTGGCTTAAGTGTAATTCTGACCTCTCTCTCTCTCTCTCTCTCTCTCTCTCTCTCTCTCTCTCTCTCTCTCTCTCTGTGTGTGTGTCTTTGTTTCTGTATTTCTCTCTCTGTGTGTCTTTGTTTCTGTATTTCTCTGTCTCTCTCTCTGTCTCTCTGTCTCTCTCTCTGTCTCTGTCTCTGTCTCTGTCTCTTTCTCTGTCTCTGTCTCTGTCTCTGTCTCTGTCTCTGTCTCTCTCTCTCTCTCTCTCTCTCTCTCTCTCTCTCTCTCTCTCTCTCTCTCTCTCTCTCTCTCTCTCTCTCTCTCTCTCTCTCACACACACACACACACACACACACAGAGGAACCTTATTGAATGGGTGCTGGAGGAGGTGGTCCAGCGTCCCCATGTGGCTGGAACCAAGGTGGCCTTCTCATTCTGGAGGTGGGCTGTGGATTAGGAGCTCTCTCGCTCAGTCTGTTATACCAGCTTCATGAGGTAAGCCCCTCTGTGCACTGGCTAAACCATAAGGTTATTCATTTTCCATCTAGCCTTATTGGACTTAGTATTGTGTTCTACGTCCTTTTCTGACAAAAATTTCTGGCCAAAATTATGATACAAATTTATGGAATGAAAATGTAATACCATCTTAAGAAAGTTATTTAGGGCTCTGGGAATGTGGCTTCATGGTACACTGATTTCCTAGCATGCATGAAACCCTGGGTTCAATTCCTCAGTACCACATAAACAGAAAAAGAAACACTGTAAGTGATGCCGTGCCTCAAGTGGTACAGTGTTAGCCTTGAGAGAAAAAAAAAACCTGAGGAATAATTCCCTATCCCTGAGTTTAAGCCCCAGTCCTGGCAAAACAACAACAACAACAACAAACATTTAGTTAATAAATGCAAAATAAAGAGCCCATACTTGGAATATATAATTGCTCTTTCCATACTGATTCCTGACAATAGTCCCTAATTCATGTATTTTACCTATATTAGGATACTGTGTTATAAAAAAAGAAGTTTTGTTCATTAGGTAATGGAAATTAATACCAGGAATGTGCTTAGATGTCAGGTGAAGATTAATTCTGGAAATTCAAGGATTCCAGACTTTTGAGTGGTCACTGCTAATCACAATGAGAAGGGTAGTCTAAGTGAGATTTGGAAAACTTTTTGGCCGGTCATGGCACCAAAAAGCAAAGGCTAATTAACAGTTGTGACAGAAGAGAAAGAGGAACTCCAGATGGAAGGAATAAATGATAGTAATTAAGGTATAGCAGAAAACATTCCAGGAAACCATTTTTGGTTATTGAAGAACTAGTTATCAACTAGGCTTATTCTTCATTGTCTTTAGCAATCTAAATCTCTTAGGCTAGTTCTTAATCTCTGTGTGATAAATGTATCTCCTTCTATGCTGTTCTTTCATACCTGATTTCCCTTGCTCTCTAAAAATCTGTCTTTCTCTATTTCCCTATGAAAACTTCCTGATACTAAATACACCTACACAGATGGAAGAGGATGCTAATGTAAGGGTCCCATAGCTCATGAGTCATTAATGTAACAAAATGGAAAATGAGGACATATTTATTTTTTTTTAATTTTATGTTATTTTATTTGAGAACATACTGTACAGAGGGGTTACAATTACATTGGCAGGATAATGCATACATTTCTTACCAAGCATTGCAGCCTCCTCCTTTGTTTACCCTTCACCTCCCTTCCCAGCCTCCCCCCTCCTCCCCACCCAATCATACCCCCCACCCCCCCCCCACACCGACATTGTAAAGCTTGCTTTGAGATGACATTTTGTAATTCTCCTTGTTGCAACAGGTCCACCTGAATCCTTAAACGACTTGTTTGTCCCCATCTCCTCCACATGTTATACTGACATCAAATAAAGTGAAAGCGGGGGTTACACTGTGGGGGAGGGACATACAAAGCAACAAAGAAATAATCTTATAAATGCGTTAGAAACACATGCATGAAAGAAACGAAAACATTAAAATACATATTTAAGGGTTCGTTTTCCTAACATCACATTATCTGACCTTTTCCGCTTGACTCATACCTATACTAGATATTGCAAATAAAGGAAACCATGGGACCTAAGTTTTTCGGGCCTGGCTTACTTCACTTAATATAATTTTTTCCAAGCCTTTCCATTTCCTAACAAATGGGGAAATGTCATTCTTTCTGATGGAGGCATAGAATTCCAATGTGTATATATACCACATTTCCTTGATGCATTCATCTACTGAGGGGCTTCTGGGTTGGTTCCATATCTTAGCTATGGTAAATAATGCTGCAATAAACATAGGTGTGCTGGTAGCTTTAGTGTGGTCTTGTTTGTATACATTTGGGTAAATGCCCAAAAGTACGATTGCTGGATCATAGGGGAGATCTATGTGAAGTTTTTTGAGGAACCTCCATACTGCTTTCCAAAGTGGTTGAAAAAGTTTACATTCCCACCAACAATGAAGTAAGGTTCCTTTCTGTCCACAACCCCTCCAGCATCTGTTGTTGTTAGAGTTCTTGATTTTTGTTGTTCTAACTGGAGTGAGGTGATATCTCAATGTTGTTTTGATTTGCATTTCTTTATGGCTAGGGATGTTGAACATTTCTTCATGTGTCTATTGGCCATCCTTCTTTCTTCTTCAGAGAAGATTCTCTTTAAGTTTTTCGCCCACTTATTTATTGGGCAGTTGTTTCTTTGAGGATTTGTTGTTGGGTGGTTTAATTTTTTGAGTTCCAAGTATATTTTAGATATGAGACCCTTGTCCGTTGTATGGCTAGTAAAGATCTTCTCCCAATCGGTGGGCTTTCTATTGATCTTCATAGCTATGTCATTTGCCCTGCAGAAGCTCTACAACCTTATGCAATCCCATTTGTCCAACCTTTCTTTGATTTATTGTGTTTCTGGGTCTCTCTTCAGAAAATTTCGGCCTGAGCCAAGGAGACCTAGGGTTTCTTCTATTCCATCCTGTAATGTTTTCAGATTGTCTGCTTTGAGTTCAAGGTCTTTGATCCATTTGGAGTTGATTCTGGTGCAGGGTGATATATAAGGATCTAGCTTTAGTTTTCTACATGTAGTTAACCAATTTTGCCAGCACCATTTACTGAAGAGGCTGTCTTTCTTCCATTCTATTGTTTTAGCTTCCTTATCGAAGATTAGATGGCTATAGGTCTGTAGGTTCATTTCTGGGTTTTCAATTCTATTCCATTGGTCCTGAGGTCTGTTCTTATGCCAATACCAAGCTGTTTTGATTACTATGGCTTTATAGTAGAGTTTGAAATTTGGTATTGATATTCCTCCAGCAGTGTTCTTTCCGTTAAGAAGTGTTTTTGCTATTTAGGGTCTTTTATTGTTCCATATGAATTTTTGGATTGCCTCTTCTATTTCCTTGAAGAATGAGGGTGGAATTTTGATAGGTATCGCGTTGAATTTGTAGATAGCCTTGGGAAGTATTGCCATTTTCACGATGTTAATCTTCCAATCCAGGAGCATGGGAGGTTTTTGCCATTTTTTAAGTTCTGTGTTGATTTCCTTTTTCAAGATTTTAAAGTTTTTATCACAGAGGTCCTTCACTTCTTTGGTTAAGTTAATTCCTAGGTATTTTATTTTTTGTGGGGCTATTACAAATGGAGTTGCTTTCCTAATTTCAGCCACACTTTTCTCATTGTTGGCATACAGAAAAGCCATTGATTTTGGGGGGATAATTTTATAACCTGCTACTTTGCCACAGTTTTGAATCAGCTTGAGTAATTTGGGAGTGGAGTCTATCGGATTCTTTAAATACAAGATCATGTCATCTGCAAAGAGTGAGACTTTTATTTCTTCTTTCCCTACTTGGATCCCCTTTATGTCTGCATCTTGTCTTATTGCTGTAGCTAGGCATTCTAATACTAGATTGAAGAGAAGTGGAGAGAGTGGGCATCCTTGTCTTGTTCCTGAGTTAAGAGGAAATGGCTTTAGTTTTTCACCATTGAGTATAATGCTGGCTGTAGGTTTGTCATATACAGCCTTTATTGTATTGAGGAATGTTCCATGGATTCCTAATTTTTCCAGAACCTTCATCATAAAGGGGTGTTGGATCTTGTTGAATGCTTTTTCTGCGTCTATTGAGATAACCATGTGGTTCTTGTTCTTGCTCCTGTTGATGTGATGAATAATATTAATTGATTTGCGTATATTGAACCAGCTTTGCATCCCTGAAATGAATCCTGTTTGATCGTGGTGTGTGATTTTTTGGATGAATTGTTGAAGTCGATTGGCCAAAATTTTGTTGAGAAGTTTTGCATCAATGTTCATCAAAGAAATGGGTCTATAGTTCTCTTTCTTTGATGAGTCCCTGCCTGGTTTTGGGATGAGGGTTATGATGGCTTCATAGAATGTGTTCGGTAGTGAGCTTTCTCTTTCAATTTCATTGAAGAGTTGGAGGAGAATTGGTGAGAGCTCTGCTTTGAAGGCCTTGTAAAATTCCACTGTAAAACCATCTGGTCCTGGACTTTTCTTAGCTGGGAGGTCTCTTATTGCTGTTTCTATTTCAATGCTTGATATGGGCCTGTTAAGATAGTTTAACTCATCTTGGTTTAGTTTTGGCATGTCAATATTTGCTAGGAAGAGGTCCATTTCTGTCAAGTTGTCGAACTTATTAGCATAAAGTTTTGAGAAGTATTCCCTTATAATGTTCTGAATCTTGGTTATTTCCGTGGTGATGTTTCCATTCTCATCTCTGAGTTTATTAATTGGGTGTGTTCTCTTCTTTTTCTGATAAGATTTGCTAAGGGTCTGTCAATTTTGTTAAGTTTTTCAAAGAACCAACTCTTTGTTTTGTTGATTCTTTCTATACTTTTTTTGGATTCTAGTTCATTTAATTCTGATTTAATTTTGATTATTTCTTTCCGTCTACTGGATTGGGGTTTATCTTGCTGCTCTTTTTCAAGGAGGTTTAGATGTGTCATTAAATTGCTAGTTTCAGATCTCTCCAATTTGTTGATGTAGGAGCTCAGGGCTATAAACTTGCCTCTGAGTACTGCCTTTGCTGTGTCCCAGAGGAGCTGGTAATTTGTGTGTTCATTTTTCTTGAATAGCATGAACATTTGAATTTCCTTTCTAATCTCTTCCATGACCCACTCTTGATTCAGCAGTGTCTTGTTTAGCCTCCATGTGATACCGGACTTTCATTGGTGGCTTTTGGTGTTGAGTTCTAATTTTATTCCCTTGTGGTCAGAGAGAATGCAGGGTATAACTTCAATGTTTCTGAATTTAGACAAGTTTGCTTTGTGGCCTAGAATGTGGTCTATTTTAGAAAACGTTCCATGTGCTGCTGAGAAGAACGTGTATTCTGATGCTGCTGGGTGAAATGTTCGGTAAATGTCTGTTAAGTCTAGTTGATCTATGCAGCTGTTTAGATCTGCGGTTTCTCTGTTGAGTTTTTGCCGAGTTGATCTGTCTAGTGGGGAGAGTGGTGTGTTAAAATCCCCAACAATTAATGTCTTTGGATCTATATGGCATTTGAGGGAAAGTAGTGTTTCTTTGATAAATTTGGGTGCTCCATTGTTTGGCGAATAGATATTTAGAATTGTAATATCCTCCTGAAGGAGAGATCCTTTAATTAGTATGTAGCGACCTTCTTTATCTCTTCTCACGATTTTTAATTTGAAGCCTATTTTATCGGATATTAGGATTGCAACTCCCGCCTGTTTATGAGGGCCGTTTGCTTGGTAGATTTTGTTCCAGCCTTTAACATTGAAAATGTGTTTGTTTTTACGGGCAAGATGTGACTCCTGCAGGCAGCAGATAGAAGGGTCTTGTTTTTTAATCCAACTAGACAGTCTATGTCGCTTAATTGGAGAGTTCAGTCTGTTAACCTTAAGAGATAGGACTGAGAGGTATTTGGGAGTTCCTGCCATGTTATCTACCTTCTTGGGGGCTGTGAAAACTGGGTTCTTCCTATGGTTCTTGGATTTTCAGTTTGGGTGCAGTTTGTTGGCCTTTTTTGTGGTCTTGTTGGTTTTCTATGTGTAGGACATCTTTAAGAATCTTTTGTAGGGCTGGTTTGGTGGAGATGTATTGTTTCAATTTTTCTTTGCTGTGGAAGGTTTTTATTTGGCCTTCATTTATGAAGGAGAGTTTAGCTGGGTACAGTATTCTTGGTTGATAGTTTTTTGTTTTTAGGGCATGGCATACATCATTCCAGGCTCTTCTTTCTTTGATTGTCTCTGCTGAGAAATCTGAGGTGATTCTAATTGGTTTCCCTTTATAGGTGATTACCCTTTTCTCACTAACAGCTTTAAAGATCTTTTCCTTATTCTGAGTTGATCCTGTGTGGATTATAATGTGACGGTGGGATGTCCTATTCTGGTCTGGTCTATTTGGGGTTCTAAAGGCTTCTTGTATCTGAATAGGCCTATATTTTTGCATGTTTGGGAAGTTCTCTGCTAGGATCCGGTTAAACAAATTTCCTAGACCATTAACTTCTGTTTCTAGGTGCTCCTCTACACCCATTATCCTTAAGTTAGGCCTTCTGATGGTGTCTTCCAGGTGTTGGATAGATCTATCATATTTCTTGGACTTGTGTTGGATGGTTGTATGTTCTTTTTCTATAATATCTAGGCTGTCTTCAATCCCTGAGATTCGATCTTCTGCATGGTCTAACCTGCTGTCAAGACTCTCTACTTTGTTTTTAATCTCTTTTCCTTCTAATTGGTCAGCTTTGATGGCTTCAAGTTCATTGTTGAAGCTCTGTTTTAGGTCTTGTATGAATCTCTTTACTTCCTTAATTTGGTGTTCAGTGTTTGTCCTCAAATCACTTAGTTGATTGGATATGGTTTCTTTGGACTCCCATTCCTTCTGTTGGGTTCCATTCAGCATTCCCTTTGTGGTCTCCTGACTTCCTTCAGCTCTTTGTTAATGGATTCTATTGATGCCTTTAGTGATCTTTTTGTGTTCTCTACCTGGTCTCTCAATTCCTGTATTACTCTTTGTTTAGCTTCCTCTCGTTTGTGTGATTCCTGCAGTTCTCTTTGAGTGTTCTCAGCCTGCTCACGCCATTCCTCCCTTTCTATTTGAGTATTCTCAAGTTGTTCACGCAAATCCTGTATCAGTTTTTGAGTAGCTTCCTCACGCTTATGATATTCCTGTATAAACTTCTGGGATGCCTCCTCTCTCTCCCTATCACGCTCATACAGAGTCCTTTGTAAGTTGTCAAACTTCTCATTTATCATGTTTGCCACCAGTGTTTGTAGAGCTATTTGGCAACTCTCCTCTGGATTGTTCATTATCTGATCTGACCCCTGATTATCAAGATTGGGAATTGAGATACCCGAATTTGCCATTTTTCTTGTGTTTTTCCGGCTTACTCTGCCCATTTGAGATGAAGATAGCACCAGTTTTGTGCTAGAACACTATCTTAAGGCAACCATCAACCAAAGTTTGCATTTGTACAGTCAATAGTCTACAGATACAATCTAGTTCAACAGATACATCTATTCAACATCAAACAACTATATTTTGAAGGATTTCGAACCGCAGTAAAAAATTTGGAAAACCAGAAATTATTAGGAATAGGGAGAGATGTGGGTGAAAAATAGGAATAGATTGGTGTGGGGAGGCACAGGGAGAGTTAACTATGTCCTAATCACAATGCAGGAAATGGGTTGGGTAGGATGCAAGGAGAGAGAGAGAGAAAAAGAAGAGAGGGATAGGGGAATGAAAAGAGACCAGAAAAAAAATAGAAATGTAAAAATTATTGTTATTGTAGAGATTAAAAGACCATCTATTTAGAGAGGAATGTGAATATGTTATGAGAAAGGGAGGGACATAGAGGAGATGTGAAAAACTTTAAGGATGGGAAAGGGAGAAGAAAAGATCAGAAGTTCAGTAGAGCTAGACAAAAAACAAAAAGATAATTATGAAAGAAAGAAAAAGAGGGAGAAGATAAGAAAAGAAAGGAAAACGCTCATTTACATATTCCTAAAATAAAAATTATAAGAGGAGAAAACAAAAGTTACTGGAAAACAATTATTTTTTCAGAAGAGGCAAAAGTTAAAGATTACTAAAAGTTTTAAAAGAGAAAAAAAATTTATATATATATAAGGTAACAAAAAACAAAAAACAAACAAAAAAAAGAAAAAAAAAGTCCTTTGATTTTTTTTGGGGGGGGGGAGGGGTGGGAAGAATCCTGTATCTCCCTTTTGTCTGTAACCAGCCTTTTGTTGGAGTCTCTGGTCAGCTTGAGGTCCTGTGGCTTGATTGGTTTCTTAAGTCCGTTTGTTGGAAGAGGCAGAAAAATGCTCTGCTTTACCCAAGATTTTGAGATCCCCCTCCCAGGTTAGTTTTCTAGGAGGGTGATCTGCTTTGAGAATCACAAAAGAGGGGGATGCAGTGGTGAGGCTAGGTTCTGGGTAGTGTTGAGGCCTTTCAACAATCAGTAGCTTTTTCCTGGGGCTGTTTTGTGCAAAAAAAAATCTCCCAGAGCCCAGCCTGGAGCCGTTCTCAGGGATTCTGTTTTTCAATTGATTGTTGAGGCTGCTAGAGGGAGGGGCAGCCTCTGGCTCTGGTTACCCAGTGAGGGAAGCCACTCCAATGGCTGCTGCCTGAGCTGGGTGACTTTTCCCTGGATGGAGCCGAGTCTGGCAGGTCACTTTGCCGTTAAGTTCTTGTGACCTGCTAAATGACTCATTTTATTCCAAGGCCTGGGTTGGAGCTGGCAGCTCCTCTGAGCTTTGTTGGTATCCAAGATGGAGATCACCGGTGCTGTGGGGGGAGGGGTGGCCTTCCCTCCTCTGCTCCCTGAGAAGGAGTGAGGACGTCGGGCTTCTACTCAAGCCGAGTCTTGGATCCTGTGTCGTCTCTGGTCTGCAAGCTGCAGGATGAAGATGTCCGCTCTTTGTTGGTTCTTGCTGGTGTTGAGTAGAATCTGCTCGCCCGCTGCGTCTGGCTCCTTCGTCCCGGACTCTCTGTGTGAGCGCTCAGGTATGGCCCCCGGCTGCGGTCTCCGCCGCTTTCGACCCTGCCGCCGCCGCGGCTGCTGGCGAGCACTCAGGTGTTTCTTTTTGCCTTGTCTTCCCTCTCTTGTCTAACTCTCTGTCCTGTGATGGCACACTTGGTGTGATTCTCTGGCTTAGGACTGTTCACTCGAACTCTAAAACTGCTTTCTATGTGAGAGCTTGTTCAGATTTCAGCTTCTCCTCCGCCATCTTCCCGGAACTCTGGAGGACATATTTATTGCTCCCTCAATTATTCTGAAAAGCTGCAATGTCACATCATTTGATTCAGATTTCCATTCTTTGTCTACTTAGTGTCATTTACTGCACTAAATGCAAATATGTGCCGGGTGCTGGTGGCTCATGCTTGCTACTTAGGAGGTTGAGACCAGTAGATTGTGGTTCAAGCCAACCTGTTAAGGAAAGTACATGAGACCCTTATATTCAATTAACCACCAGAAACCCAGAAGTGGTGCTGTAGCTAAAGTGGCAGAGTGCTCAACTTGAGCTGAAGAGCTGAAGGACAGCGTCCAGGATCCAAGTTCAAGTCCCACAACCAACAAAAAAGTGCAAATATGACTTTAACTTTCCCCCAAAGTATTGATGAAGTCAATAGTAATCCTCCCAAATAGAGAAAAGTATTCCAAAATGATTCAGTGCACCTACTTTTGCTGAGTTATTTAAGTTATGGCTTACTTGCTGGATATAATCTCTTCTTTTAAAATTGTCAAATATTATCTTTATAATAAACTTCATCTAATATTTCTTGGTTCAAAAGAGAAGTCCATAGAGTAGATGTCACTTGACTTTCTTACTATCTTACTTCGAAGCCAACCCAGGAAGAAGGAGACTCTTTCAAACTTTTATCTGTAATTAAACACCAAATAAGTGTCGTTTTCGCTAAAGCAGTAGAGTACTAGCTTTGTGGGCAGGTGGCAGGATAGACAATTATACAGGGGCAGGGTCCAGCCCCTGAGTTCAAGCCCCAGAACCAGCACCAACTAAACAAACAAGTAAACAAAATAAAATCCAAGTATTTCTTTGGGACCCTCCTTACAGGAATACTGAGAAGAGGCTGCTTTTGCTGATCATACTCAATGGATCCTCCTGTTTTGGAATCCTTATTGCTATGGAAAACTCAGGACCAGACTAAAGGAATTGATAACTGACTCCTGCAACAAGAGAATCATTTCAGGAGTGAAACATGCATAAGACGCTTTAAGACCTCCATATCTTAGTTTCTTTGCAGTAGAACACTTTTAAAACAAAGTTATTTCCTTTAGTTCTATGCTGGCCTTCAAATGGCACATTGTTTCCTTTTTAAATACTCTCAACTATAAGTTTACAGACAAGTTTTATATGAGTAAAGAACACTCAAAAAAGTCAGGGACAGAGTTTCCTTCAAGCCTTGTATTCTTTTCTTGTACAGTATAAAGGAAAGCACAAGTTAACTTGAACTTTGTCATTCCTTAATGTTCAATTCCTCTCCTGGGATCAGTTTCCACATCCAGTATCAGTAACTTCCACTTACTTCCAGAAACAATCTATATTGCTGCTCCAGATAAAATGAATGTTTTCTGGCTTCGTTGAAATAGCACAAGGACACCTTTGAACATGAGGTAACACGTGTTTCAGAGACAACTTAATAAAGAGAAAATATTAAATTTATGTTGCTTATGAATACATTATCCATGACTACATTGAGTTCAAACTTCTTTAGTCCTCTGTAAATTAAGGTGAATTTTAAATGGGAAGGAGGTTCTCAGATCATTTTTTCTGAATGTATGTGCTGTGCATTAATTTATGATTTAACAGTATGATTTAACATATGATTTAACAGTAAGAAACAATAGCAATAATAGAGAAATTCTGTGTTTAAGTATAAGCGTTCAATACAATATAGAAGACTCTACAAATAAGGCAACATTGAAACAATAAAGCCACGTCCAGTATGTAGATTTATGGGAGTGATATAGAGAAAGCATTACTCCTAAGTGGAATATGAAGCATGAGGCCACTCCCTTTCTAAATCATGCTTGCTAATCACGTAAATTGGTAAAAAAGTAGAATGGAAGAATGTTTCTGTTTCCAATGTAAGTCAGATATAAGAGTATGGACTTAACTGGAAAAAGAGTCCATCTTGAGAGAACAGGGATAATACTAGCAATGAACCTAAGATCACATTTCTTTTCTTTCCTTTTCTTATATTCTTTTTTTGTGTTGTTTTTCGTGGCGCTTGAACTCTGGGACTGGGCGCTGTCCCTCTGATACTCAACTCAAGGCTAATGCTCTACCACTTGAGCTACAGTGGCACTTCCAGTTTTCTAGTAGTTATTTGAGAAAAGAGTTTCCAGGACTTTCCTACCCAGGTTAGCTTTAATCCCCAATCCTCAGATCTTATCATCAATCAGCTTGTGATCACATTTCTAACAGTGTACACTCAGGATATATAATGTGTACATTCATCTATCTTTATATGAATTCTTGAGTTAAAAATATGAGCTAGAGCTTAGTCTTTATAATCGCAAAAATGTTTCTAGTTTAAAAGTTGATACTTCTGGAAAGATAATACCTAAGAATGTAAAGCAGTCTGGGAAGTTCAGTTTGCATCCAGCCTGGGCAGACCAGGCTTTGAGACACTACCTATAATTAACCAGCCAAAAGGTGGAATACCAATCATGAGCAAGATTACTGATTAAGAGTTTGAGGCTTTTGTGTACATAGATACAAACATGCACATACACACAGAGGCACTTATATGTGCATACATGAATACACAAATGAGACAACTCTCAGAATATGTAGAAAAGTTAGAAAGCAATGGAAAATATATCCTGAGTAAGACTAGAATCAAGTGATAATTTTTAATATTAGAAAACCCTCCAGTGAACTTTGTTCAAGAAAGTTGAGACTATTACAAAGGGAGGGACCAGAGATAGTAAGAGAGTCAAGTATTCATTATTAACGGGATGAGATCCATGGAGGAAGGAATCAGAGACCCCTGCAGGTGCATCTGAAAATTTTCATATCCTGTGTCAAATATTAGAACATCTTTGAAAATAGTATATAAACAGTCTGAGCAGTCAGTCTAGTGGATAAGATTATAAGAGAATTTCAGATTTGCTAGTCTGTTTCTAGATTAAATAAACCAACAAACTATGACAGGACAATGTGATACAAGTCTGGAATTCTAGCACTTAGACTAAGACAGGAGATTAGAGAGTGGAATTACATAGCCATACCTTCCATGGACCAGGTAGTATAATTTTGTCTCAATAAAACAAGCCAAACAACAAGAAAGGAATACACAGTTCAATTTTGGGCTAATTTCGTCATTATGTTTCAAAAGGTCAAGTTTCCTATTGAAATGCAACTCATATATAGTCCTCAGTTGTGTTTTAAATGCTCTCTTCAATACAGAACATTCCTAGATGCAAATTGGTTCATGATTCCCATCCAAAAATTTGCAAAAGTAAGTAAGCATCATTATGTTGGATTCCAAAAAAATGATGAAGGATTACAAAAGCTTAAACCTGGAGAAATAGCAAAGTTCATCTAATGTAGGACTTTGTAGACCTTGCTAAATTATAATTTAGATTTAAAATACATATTTTGATTTTGTTTGTAATTTGATATTCTATAGGATACTACAAAATTCTTTTTAAGGAGAAGGTTTAATTGACATTCACAAATGATTCTGACATTCTATTTTCCTAGAATATACTTTCAAGAGAGTTATAATTAGAACTTAGTTAATAGATAATTCGAACATTCATGTATAATATGATAATGTGAATAATTTAGACAGAGTTGCCAGCAAATGGATGATATTAATTTATAAATTTAGAAAAACTGCAATTTTTGAGGGTTTGGTATAATATGGTATGAAGAGAGTAATTGTGTGACATCTTCTTTCTTCTACCTATATGTAACACAGGAAGCGATTTCCTTAGTTACGTGCCTCTGTATACATTGAGAAAAATGCTAGGTTTGGGGTTTGTTTTCATTTTTGTTTTTGTTTCATTGGTTTGTCCTAGAGCTTGAACTCTGGGCTTGGACACTATCTGAGCCTGGTTATGCTCAAGGATCGTGCCCTACCACATCAAACTCAGTGGCACTTGTGTCTGGCTTTTTCTGAGAAGTTTATTGGAGATAAGATTCCAAGAAACGTTCCTGCCTGGGTGGGCTTTAACCATAAATTTCTTATCTTAGCATCCTGAATATCTATGATAGTTTAAAAAGTATAAATATAAATAATATTTGCAAGTGTTCTGATCTCAAGAATACCACTGGGGAAAAATGATGCAGCTCAGTTTATTGTGTTGTTCTTTCCATAACAAGGAGAGCATCACATTAGCAGAGGTGTAGTATTTTTTCACAATAGAAATAAGCTATTCATGATGTGAAAGAAGGAATTTTAAGGTGCAGCTTACAAGTTGGAAACTGTTGGGGTAGGATGACATTATGGTATAAATCTTGGGATTGATGGTCATAGAAATAATAGCTTACTCTGATAAACAATTGCTTACTCTTGAAGAAATAATTATTACAGATGCTTCATAGTTGTATCCTCTACCAGAGTGTGACTATTTTTCTGTTGATTTCTCAATCTGTAACACCCCATTGGAAACTGCATCTGTTGCAGAATTTCATACATGCAAACGTACTGTTTTGAATCTCTCAGGTATGGAAGTTGAGAATTTAAAAATGAGAAGTTATTAGTCGTAGGAATTTTGAAGAACACATATATTCTGTCTTCTTAACAACTTATTTACTTTTTAAAGTTATGGGTTTCGATAGAATTAAACTGTTTTCAGTTTTAGTATGACAAAGTACTAAATTTAATCTTTTTTCAAAATATTGGGAAGTATATTGTGAAAATTTTGTTTAGTTGGGTTACATTCAAGTTGATGACCCTCTGATAAAGAAGAGGTAATTAATTCAAATTAGATGTCAAATAGTATTGGTTTATAAGAAGTTACTACATAAAGAATAATATTTATTATACCAAGACAGTGAAATTATAATTTATGCAGCTTATTTTTAAATTTTTATTATCAAAGTGATGTACAGTGGGGTTACAGTAATTGTAAGGTAGTGAATACATAACTTTTCAAACTTGTTACTCCTCCCTCATTTTTCTCACAGTTTTCCTTTACCCCTTCACCTCTCACAAGTTGTAATGTACATTTCCAACATATTGTCTTGTGAGTATTGCTATTACATTGGGTTTCCCCTTGTCCTTTGTATCACCATTTTGTTGTTCCTCTTCCCTTCCCTAATTAAGGTAAATGTATACACAATACAAAATCAAATATAGCAGGGATAAACCATATGGGAAAACTCAATGAAAACAGAAATCACATAGTACATCAAAAACAACAACCACAAATGAAAAAATCTGTTTCCATATTTTGGAGTTCATTTTGCTCAGCATATGCTTATATGGTCATATACGCATAACAAAGTGACTAGAAAATAATAGTTGCATGAATACTATATCATGACAACAACATGTTAACTTTTTGATGGTTAAGGTAGAATAAGGATAGGTGAATTTGCAGTTCTGATAAAGGAATTTCAAAGGAGTTTTAAAGTTATGACAGGTAAATTTTAATCTTTCATAATTTTTAACAACCCAGCCAATTAAGAAAATTTAAAATTGCCTGGGAGAATAGGCTTTCATGCAAAGAAATCCATGGAGACTTAGTAAAGAGGGTGCAATGTGGGTGAAGATGGCTCTTTTTCACACTAAACAAACAAACCCTGCTGTAAATCCTGAAGGTTCCCTTGAGAATTGAACTAACACAGGAAATATACTCTCACTGTGTGAGACAAGGTTGTAGTGGAATTTGAATTCAAAGTTCTTAAAAAAAAGACATAAAATATGTGAATTAACCTTTAATTACCACACAGTAATTCTCTGAAAAACATAATTTGGGCCAAAATATTTAGGAAGAAATTGTCCTCCACAATGAAAGAAGGTATTGGGTTTACACTTTTCTGTTTGTAACACTTTCTACAATGTCTTTGCACGTGAAGCAGTGAAACACAGAAAAAAAATCTGATTGGATACTTCAAACCAATTATTTCACATTTCTAAGTAGCTCACAAAAAATAATATCCTTAGTAACATGAGATAGTGAAGATTTCTCTTATTACATAAGCAAAAAGTTTTGGGTTCAGAAAAGAATTGAACAGGGCTGGGAAGGTGGCTCAGTGGTACAGCCCTTGCCTTGCATGCATGAGGCTCTGGGTTCGATTCCCCAGCACCGCATATGCAAAAAGAAATATAAGCCAGAAGTTGCGCTGTGGTTCAAGTGTTAGAGCACTAGTCTTGAGCTGAAGAGCTGAGGGACAGCACACAGGTCCAGAGGTCAGGCCCCACGACTGGACCCCCGCCACTAAAAATGCAACACAACAACAAAGAAAAGAATTGAGTAAGTGGAAGCCGTAGGTGAGCATACTGCTTTCAGCAGTTGAGTGAGGCCAAAACTTTTGATATACATTGTGTTAATATTTTTGCTACCTAAAGTGATTTTACAGAGCTGAATTAGCTCATTACAATGCAGAACAGACTGAATGAAGACATGAAAATAAATTCCAGGCAGTTCCAGGAAGATGGCGGAGGATAAGCTGGAGGCTAAACAAGCTCTCACATAGAAAGCAGTTTTAGAGTTCCAGTGAACAGTCCTAAGCCAGAGAATCACACCAAGGGTGCCTTCACAGGACAGAGAGAGAGGCCAGAGAGAGAAAATACAGGCAAGGAGACAGCCCTGAGCAATTGCCAGCAGCCGCAGAAGGCGGTGGCAGAGGTGGGGGTGGCCACTGCAGCCACCATACCTGATTCACAGAGAGTCTGGGACGAAGGAGCCAGACGCGGTGGGCAAGCAGATTCTACTCAACACCAGCAAGAACTGACAAGAAGCAGACATCTTCATCATACACTTCACAGACCAGAGATGACCCAGGAACCAAGACTTGGTGGGAGTAGAAGCATGATGTCCTCACTCCTTCTCAGGAACCAAAGGGGGGAAGGCCACCCCTCACCCCCACCCAGTACTGGAGATCTCCATCTTGGATACTGACAAAGCTCGGAGGAGCTGCTAGTTCCAACTCAGGCCTTGGAAGAAATCTAGAGTCATCTAGCAGGTCACAAGAGCCTAACCTGACCTGCCAGACTCAGCTACACCCAGGGAAAAGTCACCCAGGTCAAGGCGCCAGCCCCAGGAGTGGCTTTCTTCACCCGGTAATAAGAGCCAGAGGCTGCCCCTCCCTTTAGCATCCTCGACAATCAATTGAAATGCAGTAAACATAAATCGTGAGAGTGGCTCCAGGCTGGGCTCTGTGAGTTTCTCACAAACCAGCCCCCGAGAAAAGCTACTGTTTGCTGAAAGGCCTCAACTCTTCCCAGAACCTAGCCTCATCACAGCATCTCCAAACACGAGGAAAAAGCCATCTCCCTCTTTTGTGGGTACTCAAAGTCGATCTCCCTCCCACTGAACTAACCTGGGAGGAGGATCGCAATACACTGGAGAAAGCACAGCATTTTTCTGCCTGTTCAAAGAAACTGACTTAAGTAAACAACCAAGCCACAGGAACACGAGCAGACCAGAGACTCCAACAAGAGGCTGGTTATGGACACAAGGGACATACAGGATTTTTCCCACCCCTCCCAAAAAAATCAAACAACTTTGTGTTGTTGTACCTTTTATAAAAAATTTTTTTCTAAAAATTTTTTAATCTTTAATTTTTACCTTTTTTGAAAAAAAATATTTTCTAGTAATTTTTTTTCCTCTTAGAATTTTATTTCAGGGGTATAAGTGTGTGTGCGTTTTTCTTTCTTTTTTTTCCTTGTTTTTTTTTTTATTTTGTTTTTGTTTAGCTCTACTGAACTTCTGATCTTTTTTCTTTCTTTCTTATCCTTTTCACCTTTTCTTCTCTTTCGTTCTTCTTTATGTGACTTAATTGCTATTCTGCACATCCTCAGATAAACCCTTAGTCGATTATTAGACCTTATACCCCATTGTGTACATACTTAATCCACAAATTTATTACTCAATTCAAAACCTCTTAGACTTAAATTCCTTAATAGCAGTACTACCCCTTTATACCTATATAATATTTTAAGTATTTTTATTTTTAAGTTTTTCACATCTCCTTTATATCCCTCCCCTTGTCTCATTATATTCATGTTCTTCTCTGAATAGTTTATTTTAGAATCTCTATAATATTTTAAATTTTTACGTTTCCATTTTTTCTGGTCTCTTTTTTTCCCTTTCTCTTTCTTCTTTTTTTCTCTCTCTCTACTTTCATCCTATCCAACCTAATTCCTGCTTTGAGATTAAGATTTAGTTAACACTCCCTGTACCTTCCCACATCACTCTATTTCTATTTTTTACCCATGTCTCTTCCTAAACCGAATAATTTCTGGTTTACCAAATTCTTCTTTGCGGTTCATAGCCCATTAATATATAGTTGTTTGATGTTGAATAGAGGTATCTGTTGAAGTAGATTGTATCTGCAGACTATTGACTGTGCAAATACAGACTTTGGTTGATGCTTGCCTTAAGATAGTGTTGTAGCATAAAACTGGTGATAATTTCATCCCAAATGGGCAGAGAAAGCCGGAAAAACACACAAAAAAATGGAAAATCCGGTTATCTCAACTCCCACTCATGATAATTAGGGAACAGAACAGATAATGAATAATCCAGAGAAGAGTTCCCAAATAGCTCTACAAACACTGCTGGCAAACATGATAAATGAAAAGATTGAAAACATACGAAGGCCTCTGTATGAGCATGATAGGGAGAGAGAGGAGGCAATCCAAAGGTTTATACAGGAATATCATGAGCGTGAGGAAGCTACTCAAAAACTAATACAGGATTTGCATAAGCAGCTTGAGAATACTCAAAGAGAAAGGCAGGAATGGCGTGAGCAAGCTGAGAACACTCTACAGGAATGGCATGAACGGGCGGAAGCTAAGCAAAGAGTAATACAGGAATTGAGAGAGCAAAAAGAGAATACACAAAGATCACTAAGGGCATTCATGGAATCCATTAACAAAGAGCTGAAGGAAGTCAGGGAGACCACAAAGGGAATGCTGAATGGAACCCAACAGAAGGAATGGGAGTCCAAGGAAACCATAACCAATCAACTAAGTGATTTGAGAATAAACAATGAACACCAAATTAAGGAAGTAAAGAAGTTCATACAAGATCTAAAACAAAGCTTCAACAAAGAATTTGAAGCCACCAACGTTGACCAACTAGAAGGAAAAGAAATAAAAAACAAAGTAGAAAGTCTCGACAGCAGGTTAGACCATGCAAAGATCGAATCTCAGGGATTGAAGACAGCCTTAAATATTATAGAGAAAGAACATACAACGATCCAAGACAAGTCCAAGAAATATGAGGGATATATCCAAAACCTGGAAGGCATGATCAGAAGGCCTAATCTAAGGATAATGGGTGTAGAGGAGCTCCTAGAAACAGAAGTTAATGGACTAGGAAATTTGTTTAACAGGATCCTAGCAGAGAACTTCCCAAACATGCAAAAAGATAGGCCTATTCAATACAAGAAGCTTTTAGAACCCCACATAGACCAGACAAGAATATGATATCCTACTGTCACATTACAATCTGCACAGGATCAAGATAGACCAAGGAAAAGATCCTTAAAGCTGTCAAGGAGAAATCATTAAAGACCTATAAAGGGAAACCAATTAGAATCACCTCAGATTTCTCAGAAGAGAAAATCAAAGCAAGAAGAGCCTGGAATAATGTATGCAATGCCCTAAAAACAAACCAATATCAACCAAGAATACTGTACCCAGCTAAATTCTCCTTCATAACTGAAAGCCAAATAAAAACCTTCCATAGCAAAGAAAAATTGAAACAATATATCTCCACCAAACCAGCCCTACAAAAGATTCTTACAGATGTCCTACACATAGAAAACCAACAAGACCACAAAAAAGGCCAACAAACTGCACCCAAACTGAGAATCCAAGAACCATAGGAAGAACCCAGTTTTCGCAGCTCCCCAGAAGGTGGATAACATGGCAGGAACTCCCAAATACCTCTCAGTCCTATCTCTTAACATTAACGGATTTAACTCTGCAATTAAGCGACATAGACTGTCTAGTTGGATTTAAAAACAAAATCCATCTATTTGCTGCCTTCAGGCGTCACATATTGCCTGTAAAAACAAAAACATTTTCAATGTTAAAGGCTGGAGCAAAATCTACCAAGCAAACAGCCCCCATAAACAGGCGGGAGTTGCAATCCTAATATCAGATAAAATAGACTTCAAATTAAAATTTGTGAGAAGAGATAAAGAAGGTCCCTACATACTAATTAATGGATCTCTCCTTCAGGAGGATATTACAATTCTAAATATCTATTCGCAAACAACAGAGCACCCATATTTATCCAAGAAACACTACTTTCCCTCAAATCCCACATAGACCCAAAGACATTAATAGTTGGGGATTTTAACACACCACTCTCCCCACTAGATAGATCAACTCGGCAAAAACTCCACAAAGAAACCTCAGATCTAAACAACTGCATAGATCAAGTAGATTTAACCGATATCTACTGAACATTTCACCCAGCAGCATCAGAATACACGTTTTTCTCAGCAGCATATGGAACATTTTCTAAAATAGATCACATTTTAGGCCACAAAGCAAACTTGTCCAAATTCAGAAACATTGAAGTTATACCTTGCATTCTCTCTGACCAAAAGGGAATAAAATTAGAACTCAACACCAAAAGCCACCAAAGAAAGTCTGGTATCACATGGAGGCTGAACAACACACTGATGAATCACGAGTGGGTCAATGAGGAGATTAGAAAGGAAATTCAAATGTTCATGCTATTCAACAAAAATGAGCACACAAATTACCATATCCTCTGGGACACAGCAAAGACAGTACTCAGAGGCAAGTTTATAGCCCTGAGTTCCTACATCAACAAATTGGAGAGATCTGAAACCAACAATTTAATGAGACATCTGAACATCCTTGAAAAAGAGCAGCAAGATAAACCCCAATCCAGTAGATGGAAAAATAATTAAAATTAAATAAGAATTAAATGAATTAGAATCCAAAAAACTATAGAAAGAATCAACAAAACAAAGAGTTGGTTCTTCAAAAATATTAACAAAATTGACAGACCCTTAGCAAATCTTAACAGAAAAAGAAGAGAACACACCCAAATAAACAAACTCAGAAAGGAGAATGGAAACATCACCACAGAAACAACAAGATTCAGAACATTTTAAGGGAATACTTCTCAAAACTTTATGCTAATATGTTTGAGAACTTGGCAGAAATGGACCTTTTCCTAGCAAATATTGACATGCCAAAACTAAACCAAGATGAGTTAAACCAGCTTAACAGGCCCATATCAAGCATTGAAATAGAAACAGCAATAAGAGACCTCCCAGCTAAGAAAAGTCCACGACCAGATGGTTTTATAGCCAAATTGTACAAAGCCTTCAAAGCAGAGCTCACACCAATACTCCTCCAACTCCAATAAAATTGAAAGAGAAAGTTCATTACCGAACACATTCTATGAAGCCATCTTAACCCTCATCCCAAAACCAGCCAGGGACTCATCAAAGAAAGAGAACTATAGACCCATTTCTTTTTTTATTGTGAAAATACTATACAGAGGGGTTACAATTACATGGGCAAGATAGTGTACATTTCTTATCGAGCATTTTGGCCTCCTCCTTTGTTTACCCTTCCCATCCCTTCCCATCCTCCCTCCTTCCCCACTCAATCCTCCCCCCCCCAAGTTGTAAAGTTCATTTTTGACATGACAACTTGTACTTCTCATTGTTGCAACAGGTCCACCCTTATCCTTATTTAAGCGACTTGTTTTTCCACTTCCCCTCCACAAATTATACAGACATCAAATACAGTGAAAGCATGGGTTATACTATGGGGGAGGGACATACAAAGCAACAAAGAAATAATCTTACAATTGCGTTATAAACAAGTGCATGAAAGAAAAAATGTTTAAAATACATATCTTAGGGTTCATTTTCCTAACATCACCTTATCTGACCTTTTCTGCTTGATTCAGACATATACTAGTTATTACGAATAATGGAAACCATGGGAACTATGTTCCTTTCGGCCTGGCTTACTTCCCTTAATATAATTTTTTCCAAGTCTTTCCATTTCCTAACAAATGGGGCAATGTCATTCTTTCTGATGGAGGCATAGAATTCCATTGGGTATATATTGGACATTTCCTTGATCCATTCAACTACAGGGGGCATTGGGGTTAGTTCCATATCTTACCTATGGTAAATAATGCTGCAATAAACATATTTGTGCGGGCAGCTTTAGTATGGTCTTGTTTGTGATCATTTGGTTAAATGCCCAAAAATAAGACTGCTGGGTAATATTGGAGCTCTATGTGGAGTCTTTTGAGGAATCTCCATACTATTTTCCAAAGTG
The DNA here is from genome assembly GCF_024711535.1 of Dipodomys merriami. Taxonomy (NCBI): domain Eukaryota; kingdom Metazoa; phylum Chordata; class Mammalia; order Rodentia; family Heteromyidae; genus Dipodomys; species Dipodomys merriami. The sequence continues at coordinate 55,486 of NW_027202420.1, read as the reverse complement.
GTTGAACAAGTATACACTCCCACCAACAGTGCAGTAAAGTTCTCTTCTGTCCACATCTCCTCGAACATTTGTTGTTATTAGAGTTCTTTAATTTAGTCATTCTAACTGGATTGAGGTGGTATCTCAATGTTTTGATTTGCATTTCTTTTATGGCTAGGGAGTGAGCATTTCTTCATGTATCTATTGGCCATCCTTCTTTCTTCTTCAGCGAAGTTTCTCTTTAAGACTTTAGCCCCATTATTTATTGGGCAGTTGTTTCTTTGAAGATTTGTTGTTGGGGGATTTAATTTTTTGAGTTCAAGGAATATTTTAAATATGAGACCCTTGTCCGTAATATGGCTAGTGAAGATCTTCTCCCAATCCATGGGCTGTCTATTGATGTTGCTAGCTATGTCCTTTGCCATGCAGAAGCTCTGCAATTTCATGTAATCCCATTTGTCCAACCTTTCTTTGATTTGTTGTGTTTCTGGGTCTCTAGTAAGAAAATTTCGGCCTATGCCAAGGAGACCTAATGTTTCTCCTATTCCATCCTGTAATGTTTTCAGAATGTCTGCTTTGACTCTGAGGTCTTTGATTGATTTGATTCTGGAGTTGATACTGGTGCAGGGTGATATATAAGGATCTAGCTTTAGTTTTCTACAAATAGTTAACCAATTTTGCTAACACCATTTACTGAAGAGGCTGTCTTTCTTCCATTGAATTTTTTTAGCTCCCTTGTCGTAGATTAAGTCCCTATAGATTTGTGGGTTCATTTCTGGGTTGTCAATTCTATTCCATTGGTCCTGAGATTTGTTCTTGTGCCAGTACCAAGCTGTCTTGATTACTGTGGCTTTTTAGTAGAGTTTGAAATTTGGCACTGATATTCCTCCAGCACTGTTCTTTCTGTTAAGGATTGTTTTTGCTATTCGGGGTCTTTTATTGTTCCATATAAATTTTTGGATTGCCTCTTCTAATTCCTTGAAGAATGTGGCTGGAATATTGTGATAGATATGGCATTGAATTTGTAGATAGCCTTGGGAAGTATTGCCATTTTCATGATGTTGATCCTTCCAATCCAGGAGCATGGGAGGTTTTCCAGTTTCTAAGTTCTGTTTTGATTTCTTTTTCAGGTTTTTAAAATTTTCATCATAGAAGCCCTCCACTTCTTTGGTTAAATTAATTCCTAATATTTTATTTTTTGTGGGGCTAATATGAATGGAGTTGCTTTCCTTATTGCATCCACGCTTTTCTCTTTGTTGGCATATACAAAAGCCATTTATTTTTGAGGGTTAATTTTTACCCTGCTACTTTTCCAAAATTTTGAATCAACATGAGTGATTTTGGAGTGGAGTCTGTGGGATTCTTTTGTTGTTGTTGTTGTTGAAAACTTTTGCTATTTAATTGTATTTGTTTCTATGTACTTTTTGATTGTGAAAATACTGTACAGAGGGGTTACAATTACATGAGCAAGATAATGAGTACATTTCTTATCAAACATTGTAGCCTCCTCCTTTGTTTCCCATTCCCATCGCTGTTTGCATCTTTTCTAATTGCTGTAGCTAGGCATGCTAATACTAGATTGAAGAGAAGTGGAGAGAGTGGACATCCTTGTCTTGTTCCTGAGTTAAGAGGAAAGGGCTTTCGTTTTGTACCATTAATTATAATGCTGGCTGTAAGTTTGTCCTATACAGCCTTTATTGTATTGAGGAATGTTCCATGATTCCTAATTTTTCCAGAACCTTCGTCATAAATGGGTGTTGGATCTTGTCAAATCCTTTTTCTGCATTTATTGAGATAACCATGTGGTTCATATCCATCCTTGCTCTTGTTGATATGATGAATTATATTAATTGATTTGCATGTATTGAACCAGCTTTGCATCCCTGAAATGAATTCTGTTTTATCATGGTGTGTGATATTTTGGATGAATTGTTGAACTCGATTGGCTAAATTTTCTTGTTTTTGGATCCTGTCATGGTGTCTGAACTCTGGTCCTGGGCGCTGTCCCTCAGCTCTTCAGCTCAAGGCTAGCGCTCTACCACTTGAGACATAGCGCCACTTCTGGCTTATTTCTTTTTGCTTATGTGGTGCTGGGGAATCCAACCCAGGGCCTCAGGCATGCAAGGCAAGCGCTCTACCCCTGAGCCATCTTCTCAGCCCCCTCAACTGGCCAAAATTTTGTTGAGAAATTTTACATCGATTTTCATAAAACAAATGGGTCTGTAGCTCCCTTTCTTTGATGAGTCCTTGCCTGGTTTTGGGATGAGGATTATGATGGCTTCATAGAATGAGTTTGGTAGTGAACATTCTCTTTCAATTTCATTGAAGTGTTGGAGGAGTATTGATGTGAGCTCTGCTTTGAAGGCCTTGTAGAATTCTGCTGTAAAACCATCTGTTCCTGGGCTTTTCGTAGATGGGAGTTCCCGTATTGTCGTTTCTATTTCAATGCTTGATATGGGCCTGTTAATATGGTTTAACTCATCTTGGTTTAGTTCCTGCATGTTGATATTTGCTAGGAAAAGGTCCATTTCTGCCAAGTTCTCAACCTTATTTGCATAAAGATTTGAGAAGTATTCCCTTATAATGTTCGGAATCTTGGTTGTTTCTGTGGTGATGTTTCCATTCTTATTTCTTATTTATAAGATTCATAAGATTTGCTACGGGTCTATCAATTTTGTTAATATTTTTGAAGAATCAACTCTTTGTTTTGTTGATTTTATATGATTTTTGGATTCTAATTCATTTAATTCTGGTTTAATTTTAATTATTTCTTTCCATCTACTGGATTGGGGTTTTCCTGCTGCTCTTTTTCATGGAGGTTCAGATGTCTCATTAAATTGTTGGTTTCAGATCTCTCCAACTTGCCTCTGAGAACTGCCTTTTCTGTGTCCCAGAGGAGATGGTAATTTGTGTGTTCGTTTGTGTTTAATATCATGAAAATTTAATTTCTTTTCTAATTTAATCCATGACTCACTGGGGATTCAGCAGTGTGTTGTTCAGCTTCCATGTTTAACAGGACTTTCTTTGTTGGCTTTTGGTTGAATTCTAATTTTATTCCCTTGTGGTCTGAGAGAATGCAAGGTATGACTTCAATGTTTATTAATTTGGACGTTTGCTTTGTGACCTAAAATGTGGTCTATTTTTGAAAATGTTCCATGTGCTGCAGAGAAAAACATATGTTCTAATACTGCTGGGTGAAATATTTGGTAGATGTCTGTTAAATCTTGTTGATCTATGGAGTTGTTTAAATCTGTGGTTTCTCCGTTGAGTTTTTGCCGAGTTGATCTATCTAGTGGGGACTGAGGTATTTTAAAGTCCCCAACAATTAATGTGTTTGGATCTCTGTGAGATTTGAAGGAAAGTAGTATTTCTTGGATAAATTTGGGTGCTCCATTGTTTGATTAATAGAGATTTAGAATTGTAATATCCTCCTGAATGAGAGATCCCTGAATTAGTAGGTAGCCAGCTTCTTTACCTCTTCTCACTAATTTTAATTTGATCTCTATTTTATCTGATATTAGGATTGTAACTCTTGCCATTTTATGGGGGTCATTTGCTTGGTACATTTTGTTCCATCCTTTCACTTTCAAAATGTGTTTGTTTTTATGGGCAAGGTGTGACTTCTGAAGGCAACAGATACAAGGCTTTTGTTTTTTAATCCAACTAGACAGTCTATGTCGCTTAATTGGAGAGTTAAGTCCGTTAATGTTGAGAGATAGGACTGAGAGGTATTCGGGAGTTCCTGCCATTTTATCCATCTTCTTGGGAGCTATGATAACTGGGTTCTTCCTATGGTTCTTGGATTCTCCGATTGGGTGTGGTTTCTTGGCCTTTTTTGTGGTCTTGTTGGTTTTCTATGTGTAGGGCATCTTTAAGTATCTTTTGTAGGAATGGTTTGGTGCAGATATATTGTTTCAGTTTTTCCTTACTATGGAAGATTTTTATTTGACCTTCGGTTATGAAGGAGACTTTAGCTGGGTACAGTATTCTTGGTTGATAGTTGTTTGTCTTTAGGGCATGGCATACGTCATTCCAGGCTTTTCTTGCTTTGATTGTCTCTGCTGAGAAATCTGAAGTGATTCTAATTGGTTTCCATTTATAGGTGATTGGTCTTTTCTCTTTGACAGCTTTAAGGATCTTTTCCTTGGTCTGAATTGATCCTGTGAAGTTTATAATGTGACGGTCGAATGTCCTGTTCTGGTCTGGTCTATTTGGAGTTCTAAAAGCCTCTTGTATTTGAATAGGCCTATCTTTTTGCATGCTTGGGAAGTTCTCTATTAGGATCCTGTCAAAAACTATAAAACATAAATTTAAAAATTCATGATATTGGATCAGTAAAGGTTTCTAAAAAGTTGACATGGAAAGCATTAGTGGCTAAAGAAAAGCAAGAATAAACTGGTTAATATCAACTGATAAACTTTCATAATTCTATTAAAGAAGTGAAAACATATCCAACAGATAGAGGGCACATATTCCTTAATGCTACAGTGTTAATTCTACAATGATCCTGAGTCTTAAGTACTTTTATATATTCGAATTTTATATAAATTTTTTCCCAAACAGGATATTTCTTTAAAGAATATATGTAAATTAATAGTCAATAGAAGGAGCATATGCATTAAGCTCCTCTGTAGTATGTAAAAAAATAAAAATAAAACTCATTAGTATGACCATAATATAAAAAGATGACACAAAATATAGTAATGCATTTGTGGATAAATTGATATATTCCACATAGCAGAATGATTTGCATAATACTGCAATCATTTTAGCAATTAAGTTTTCAAGTCTTCAAGAGCTCAAAGAGAATTGTATAGGATCTACATTACACTTCTATGTATGTATTAAAGAGAAGTATAAAACTTGTTTGAACAGGGTATGTGGTTCATTGACTGCACTTGAATAGTATGTTTGAGACCCTGGAAATAATCCCCAAAAACAAATTTTGAAAACTCACCCTATAGAAGATGTATGCTGGACAAATTCCTGTAACTGAATTTTATATCTATTTTAATGTCTGTTCTAAAATTTATAACAATTCTATTTGAACAAATGCAAGTTTGTGAAAATTAGGCTTGGAAAATCTATGATTGTTCAATTCACTTCCAAAGCACTAAAATGTATACAATAAAAGGAGATAATATATTGCATGTGAATTTCATGTCAGCAAAAAAAATTAAAAAAAAAACTCTTGTTAAAAATACTTCACAAAAATCGCAGAATATCTAAAAAGATGTTTTTGGTGTTATCTAAAAATTCTTTGTAAACTACAACTTTTAAAACAATGATATAATTTGTTTACTTTGAGATTTTTTGGTCTGTTTTCCTGAGTTTATGCAAAGATAACTCAATCCAAAAGTGTATGTGATAGCTGGAATATCTAGGAATTGTGCATCACTTATAAGTAATTGATAGCCTTTTCTGGTAGAAACTTTTAGCAAATGACAGAATCTAAATCTATGCATCTGCATTTTATGAAAGCCATATGTTACTTGCTGAATCCAATTGCTTTTCTCTATTTTGCTAGGACAGAAATTATTCTCAAGATAAGAGCCAATCGCAGTGAAAAGACATAATCATTTTTATTTGTTAAAATAACACACAAAATAAAACAATTCCACTTAAGCGACTCTAATATTAGTACCTATGAAGATGTTCCTGAATGCCAATATCCACTGAATTTTTGGAATTTAAATTTCTACCAACATATGAAAACTAGAACAAGAAAACAAATATAGTCTTAGAGCAAACCAGCCTTGCAATAATTTTCTTAATGGTTTTGAAATTACAAAAGAATTGATACCATTAAGAAAATGATCCTTTCCTATAGAAATCATTTAAAAATGTTTATCACTTATTATAATTCAAATACCAAACAAGAGTAATTTTATATAATCAGTACAAATATCGTTTTATTACTAACGTAAAATAGAATAAAAGACCAGTCCCAATATATTATCATTAGTCTTAATTCCTAATCATTACATAAATATCTTAAACAAAATCTAAATACTCATTTCTTTAACATAGATATAAATAGTGTATACTTTTCATTAGATTTTTCCAGAGACATGTATTCATGTTTCTAAGAAATGTTCACAGCAGTTAAAAGATGCTTTTGTGAAATTAGTGTGATATATTTTGTTGTTGTTGTTGTTTGTTGTAGTTGTTGTTTGCAAGGCCTGGGCATTATCCCTAAGCCTTTTTATGCTCAAAGCCAACACTCTACAACTTGAGACACAGAGCTATTTCCTGTGTTTAGTAGTTAATTGGAGATAAGAATATAACAAGTACTTTTCTGTCTGGTCTAGTTTTGAGCAGAATTCTAAGATCTCATTACCAAGAATAGCTTGAATTACAGGCGTGAGTCACTGGCACTTGGTTTGATGTATTTTTTAATTTTACTTATGTTTTAATATTTTTGTTTCTCTATAATGTACATCATTCTACACATAAATTTAGATATATGTATATATTTCTGATGACAAATAATCTCTAAAAACATGTGTCTTTGTACACATTATATATATATGTGTGTGCATATATATATATATATATATATTTCTGAAGACAGACTCCTTCTAAAACTTTTATGCTACTATCGTTTTCCCTTTTTCATTTCAAAGATATACAGTCTATTGTATAGTAAGGAAAACCCTCAATATTATATTTTATGCCATATTTCAGATTGGGAAGCTTTGTCTGTGTGAATAAGTTCATTTCTTTTGTTTCTGCTTTCCTATTCATAATTCTGTTTCTCATAGTATTGTTCTAAGGACTTTTTCTTTATCCCAATTTGGGGCTTGGACATAACTCATGTTCAGTTTGCTAACAGTAGTCATTTTACCATTTGAACCATGCCTCCAGCCCAGAAATTTTTGTAGTTAATTGGAGATATTACCTCATGAATTGTCCTACCAGCCTGAAAACCATTATCGCCCAAGTCTCATCTTTCTTAATCACTAGTATTATAGAGGTGAGTCATGGACCCCAAGAGTCAATGACTTTTCAGGTCTTATAGATTCCACATGTTTACTAGTAATTGTAATAATAAAATACCACAGATTGGGTAGTGTTAACACTGTAAATACATTGCTTCTGTGTTGGTGGAACTAAAACTCCAAGATCAGAGTTGGCTTCTTCTAAGTCCTCTTTCCTTGGCATATTCAAGGCCTTCTGCTTCTCTTGGAGGAGACTTCAACTTAAATTCTACATTTGAGATTCTGTTTCCAAATGCAGTCACTTTCTAATGCAATGGGTTTTTGATCGTTAGTGTGATTTCAGTGGGACATTATCGAACACATAACATATTACTTAATGGATAGGAGAAAATATCTAATAGGAAATTATTTGGTTTGGGCATGGAAGTTATGCTATATTTAAAAAATAGCAAAAGAGAGAAAGGTTTTATTAGAGCTTGTAAAATGAGGATGAACTCTTGACCTCAGACATGCCAAATTCTTACCCTGTCACACACTTAAATGCTTAGTGGTACTGGAAGATTTTACCCAAAAACCTATACTTGTGAAACAGCATCTCTACTACTGCCATACCAACAGATTGTAATTTGATTGCTTATTTTGAGGTAGTATCACTATGCCTGGGCCTACTTGGACAGTGGTCCTTCTAACACAAGCAAAACACATTGTACCCAGCAAATGGTTAGCGTTTCTGAAACATTTTTTTTTGGCTGGGCTTGCCTGGAACTGCAATTCTCTCATCTCTATTTTCTAAGTAGATAATATTGTAGGTTTTAGCCACTTTATCCAGCAAAATTATACAATTTCAAGATATCTTGATATTGCCTGTATTTGTGCTTAACATATATAGCTATCCTTAATTTTCTCCATCTTTTGTTTAGTACTCTGAGTGGAAATTTTGTATCCCCTCTGTACAGTGTGTTCACAAAAAAATTAATTAAAAAATTTAAAAAAACTCCTGTATATCAATTTTAAAATAAAAAATGCATGAACAAAGAAAAAAAAAGAAAACATTGACTTTCTTGATATACATGTCTTTGTTTGTATGGAATCCCATCACAATCCAAAAAATCTCCCAAAAGTTTATGTCCAGAATCATGGAAAAGAAGGCTTCAGGTTGGAAAAAAAACACTGATCCTTAACTTATAATTGCACTATATTTATAGTGTTAGTTAATGCTTTCTAAAGTATGAGAAGAGAAGGAAGGCATAAATGTGAAAGATGTCAGGTCTCTGTAGAATTTCTGTAGTTGTCATTTCATGTTATCTTTCTTCCTTAAAGCATGCTTTATTAAAACCCTCTGGGTGGATATTGGTTGGACTAATTGGTAACCTTCCCCGGGAAATGAAGCTGATTTTAGACTGCCGATGATTTGGTAAATAAAAGAATGATGAGAATGAGCACAGATATTGTCACAAATTAAGCCGACAAAGTTCAATTGCTGAACAGCAAACAAAGCAGCTTCAAGTCCGATGATCCACATTGGGACATATATTGATAGATACATATGTATACATATACACACATACGTGAAAAAGTAAATATCCAGTAGAAGATAGAGAAACTTGGAGTGACAATACTAAACTATATCAAACTGGTTGCAGTAAAGGTACAGTAAAACATCAATAGTTTAGCATAGATTTTGCATAGATTTATAAAGGATGAAAATTTTTCCTTCATTTTATACTTTACAAATGTCCTTAGTATGTATTAAGTTTTTTTATATTGTAGTTGGAGCATCTATACAATCCTGAGAATTGGGATTACATAAAGTATGCAACATGAATAGGCCAGCCTGAATAGATAAATTCATTAGATTCTTATTTCCATTTAACTACCAGGAGAAATGGAGTTCAGTTCAGATTTTATGTAGAGCACTGGCCTTGAACACAAAAGCACCATTCACGCCGTGAGTTTAAGCCCTAGGATCTACAGAAACAAAAACACTAAATACAACTTGGAGTTAGATATTTTATAATGAAGCATTTTTTATATGCTCTACCTTGTTAGAAAGACTAGATTTCTGTGTTAGCTTTATAACCTACCATAATAAGTGATATTGTCCATTTAGTAAGCAGAAAGGCTTACACTGATTTATAAGTTTGAAGGTTTCAGTGTATCTTCAGTTGGTTTTATTGCTTTGGTGGCCTGTGACAAGACAATGTCAAGGTGGGGAGTATGTCAAAAAGAAATGTTTTTGACCTAGAATGATTAACAGATAAAAGAACAAAGTAGATGAGAGTCCATGTTCTCATAGGTTTCACTCTGAAGAACTTAATCTCCAAGAGAACTATTCAGGTATTCTCCACAGTCTGGGAGGAAATGTAAAGTCAATTTTGTTTAACATATAGGTCTTTCTGGGGCATTCTAAATTTAAATGGCAACACCTTCACCAATGATAATGACTTGTCCAGGGGTGGAAGCAACTAGATATTGCTATAAATTCTAATCAGATATCACCAGACTAAATATTTTATGGAATTCCTATTAAAACTTTTTCTTGCAGGCTGACTGGGTCTTCATACTACACATGTGTATATCTGTGTGTATGTGTGTGTGTATTTGAATAAACTAATATAGCAATGTAACAGATAAAATTATTAGTATGGCCTTTTTCTTCTCATACCATGAAAGCCTGCCACAAATCCAATCAAATCCCATTCAAGATTCAAACATTAATGCTGTCCCAAAAGTTCTGTACACAAACCCATGTACATACACTTCATTTAAGACGGCAATGGTATATGAAAATTTTAAGTCTTCCAATTACGTTGTCACCAAGGAAACAACGTACAATATTTCCTTTAAAAATATCTAGATTGTAGAACACTTTAGCCAGAAAATTGAAGCACTATACATTACAGGATTTAATTTAAATATTTAGTCACTGAAATGGATATTCAATATCCACAACTTAGAGCTCTTTTAAAACACATAATTGCAAACCTCATCTATTACCATCTTCCGTGAAGACAGTCCTTGCTGAAAACGAACCAAATGTGGTAAACCAATTAAAATGTACGCCATTGTTAAATGCTATTGTTTTAAAGCATGGAAGTGACAGAGCAATTAATGCCAGTGAACAGCCGGTTCTAAGAAGTATGAAAAGTGATTATTTTGTACTCTAGGTGGAAAACTCCACAGATGTTTCAGATTGTGCTTTGTTCTAGGCATTTGTGAGATACATTTTGGAAAGCACAATGAATGAAAACATATTGTTTTATAAAGATTTGCTGGCTGAGAAACCAGGGAAAGAAAACTTATTGAAGTGTTTCAAATGAGAATACAGACAATAGGGTGGGTAAGATGTGATATTCAGCTTTAAATACAGATTGAAGCAAACCAAAGAATGGGATTTTTTTCCCGTAACAAATGCTTTCTCAGTATATTGAGCTATACACTATAATGAAAAGTCAGGAAAAAACACTGACGCCTGTTGAATTTCTTTCTTAAGAGAATCTTAAATGACAAAGATGAAGAAATTTAAGTATGTTAATAAAACATTATCAAGTATTACTTTAATTTTTGATTAAAAGTTAAAACAAACTGACAATCAGTCCATTAAGATTTATGTTTCCTGTCATATTTTGTTTTCTCTTTGTTCCTCTTTTTTGGGTGGTGATTTTTTTTTCAGAAATGCAACCTAGTCTTAATCATTACCCACAAAATTTATGCTGTCATAGAATCAGAGAGTTTTATTTATTAAATTAAGACTAGAATAGGCTCGGGAAGGGAGGTGAAGGGTAAACAAAGGAGGAGGCTGCAATGCTTGGTAAGAAATGTATGCATTATCCTGCCCATGTAATTGTAGCCCCTCTGTACAGTATGTTCTCAAATAAAATAAAATTAAATTTAAAAAAAGACTAGAATAGGCTCATTTTATGTTAAGCCAAAATATTAACACCAAAATAATTTTTCACTAAAAAAAATTCATAAAAAATCATGAGGACTTGGTGGAAGATGGAGGAGGAGAAGCTGGAGGGTAAATAAGCTCTTGCACAGGAAGTACTTTTAGTGTTCCAGTGAACAGTCGTAGGCCAGAGTCACACCAAGTGTGCCATCACAGTACAGAGAGTTTGGCCAGAGAGGGAAAATCCAGGCAAGATGACAGATCTGAGCACTTGCCAGTAGCCACAGCTATGGTGGCAGTAGGGACAGTTCCAGGGGCTGTAGCCACCATACCTACAGAAAGAGTCCACGACAAGGGCCCCAGACGTGGCCTGTGAGCAGATTCTACTCACCAGTAAGAACTGACAAGGAGCAGATCTCTTCATCCTGCAGATCACAGACCAGAGACGACCCAGGAACCAACACTCTGGCATGAGCAGAATCCTGACATCCTCACTCCTTCTCAGGGGGCAGAGAAGAGAAGGCCATCCTTTCCCCACCACCAGAGATCTCCATCTAGACTCTTACCTATGTAAGGCTGAGCAGCTAGCTCCAACTCATTCCTTGGAAGAAAACAAAGGAGTCATTTGGCAAGTCACAGGAAGTAGACATGACCTGCCAGGCTCAGCTCCACCCAGGGGAATGTCACCCCACCCAGCCAGTGGTAGCTCTGTCCTTGGAGGAGTGATTTCCTTCACAGGGCAAACAGAGCCAGAAGCTGCCCCTCCCTACAACAGTCTAGACAAACATTTGAAACTCAGGAAACATAAATCCTGAGAATGGGCTTCCCGAGTGTTTCAGGAGTTGCCCCTCAGGGAAAAGCTACTGTTTCTGAAAGGCCTCAACTACCCAGAACCTAGCCTCATCACAGCATCTCCACACTGGAGGAAACAGCCATCTCCCTCATTTGTGATACTCAAAGCAGATCTCCTTCCCATTGAACTAGCCTGGGAGGAGGATTACAAAATCCTGAGTAAAGCAGAGGATTTTTCTGCCTGCCCCAAAAAATTGACTTAAGAAACCAATCAAGCAAAATGAAAACTAAACACCACAAGCACACCAGACTCCACCAAGAGACTGGTTATGGACACAGGGGAAATACAGGATCTTCCCATTCCCTCCCACCAAAGGAACCCAAAAATCAAATCAAAGAACTCTTTTTTTTTATCTTTTTTTTTTCAATTTTAATTTTTTAAAAAGTGTTTGATGTTAATTTTTTCTCATAATTTTTATTTTTGGTGTGTGTGTGTGTGTGTGTGTGTTTAAACTCTTTTGACCTTTTGGTCCTTTATATTGTTTTCATTTTTCTCTCTTTATTCTTTTTTGTTTGACTTAATTGCTGTTCTGCTCATCCCCCGATACATACCTGCGGTCGATAATTAGATGTTATTCTCCATTCTTTACATAATCCAGAAATTTATTTATTACTTGATTCAAAAGGTCTTAGGCTGAACTTCTTTAACAGCAGTATTATTTTTTACACCAATATAATTTTCAAGTACCTAATTTTAATTTTTTTTATTTTTTAGTTTTCCATGTTTCCTTTCTATCCCTCCTTTCATCTCATCCTATCCTTTTCTTCTCTCAATATCATTTCTTTAAACTTACATAATTTTTAAGTGTTTCACTTCTTAAATTTAAATTTTTGTTTATCAATTTCTTATTTATTGTTTAAAAAAATCTCTCTGTTATCATTCTGTCCAATCCATTTCCTGCTCAGACATAAGAACTTGGTTAAATTCACTCTTCTCTTACCTCTCCACATCCCTCTAATCCTATTTTTCTCCACATTTCTCCCTAAACTTAATAATTCCTGGTGTGTCAAATCATTTTTGCTTTTATTAGCCCATTAGTCCATGGTTGTTTGCAGTTGAATAGATTGTATCTGATGAACTAGATTGTATCTGCAACCATTTTGACTGTGCAACTACAGGACTCAGGTTGATGCTTGCCTTAAAATAGTGTTCTAGCGTAAAATTGGTTTTACTTTCATACCAAATGGGCAGAACAAGCAGAAAAACACAAGAAAAATGGCAAGTCTGGGTATATGAATTCCCAATCATGATAATCAGGTGACAGAATATTTAATGAATAATCCAGAGAAGAGTTCCCAAAAATCTCTACAAACACTAGTGGTAAACATGGTGAATGAATAGATTGAAAACTTGGAAAGGATTCAGTGTGAGCATGATAGAGAGCGAGAGGGGGTAAACCAAAGATTAATACAGGAATCTTGTGAGCATGAGGAAGCTGCTCAAAGATTAATACAGCAATTGCATGAGCAGATTGAGAACAGTCAAAGAGAGATATAGTAATCGCATGAGAAGGCTGAGATCAGTCAATGAGAAAGAGGAATTGCATGATTGTGAGGAAGCTAATCAAAGAGTAATACAGGACTTGCGAGAGAGGGTGAGAATAGACCAAGATCAATAAAGGCATTCATGGAATCCATGAACAGACAGCTGAATGAATTCAGGGAGACCACAAAGGGAATTCTCAGTAGAGCCCAAGAAAAGGACTGGGAGTCCAAGTAAACCATAACGAATCAACTAAGTGATTTGAGAAGAAATACTGAACGCCAAATTAAGGAAGTAAAGTTCATACAAGACCTAAAACAAAGCTCCAACAAAGATTTGGATCCATCAAAGCCAAACAATTAGAAGGAAAAGAAATTTTAAAAAACCAAGTAGAAAGTCTTGACAGTCGGTTAGACCATGCAGAAGATTGAATCTCGGGGATTGAAGACAGACTAGATATTATAGAGAAAGAATGTATAACTATCCAAGACAAATCCTAGAAATATGGTAGATCTATTCAACAATTGGAAGGCACCATCAGAAGACCTAATCTGAGGATAATGGGTGTAGAGGAGCACCTAGAGACAGAAGTTAATGGTTTAGGAAATTTATTTAACAGAATCTTAGTAGAGAACTTCACAAACATGCAAAAAACAGGCCTATTGAGATATAAGAAGCTTTTGGAACCACCAAACCAGACTTACAAAAGGTACTTAAAGATGTCCTACACATAGAAAACCAATAAGACCACAATAAATGCCAAGAAACAGCATCTAAGGGAATAAAATCAGAACTCAACACAAAAAAGCCACCAAAGAAAGTCCTGTAACACATGGAGGCTGAACAACACACTGTTGAGTCACCAGTGGGTCATGGAAGAGATTAGAAAGGAAATGCAAATGTTCATGATATTCAAAAAAAAATGAACACATAAATTACCAGCTCCTCTGGGACACAGGAAATGCAGTACTCAGAGGCAATTTTATACCTCTGAGTTCCTACATCAACAAATTAAAGAAATCTGAAACCAACAATTTAATGAGACATATGCCCCCCCTTGAAAAAGAGCATCAAAATAAGCCCCAATCCAGTAGATGGAAAAAAATAATTAAAATTAAATCAGAATTAAATGAATTAGAATCCAAAAAAGCCATAGAAAGAATCAACAAAACAAAGCTTTGGTTCTTCGAAAAAATTAACAAAAATTGACAGACGCCTAGCAAATCTTATCAGAAAAAGAAGAGTACATGGAAATAAACAAACTCAGAGAGGAGAATGGAAACATCACCACAGAAACAACCAAGAACCAGAACATTATAAGGGGATACTTCTCAAACCTTTATGCTAATAAGTTTGAGAACCTGGTAGAAATGGACCATTACCTAGCAAATATTGATATGCCAAAACTAAACGAAGTTGAGTTAAACCAACAGGCCAATATCAAGCATTGAAATAGAAACAGCAATAAGAGAACTCCCATCTAAGAAAAACCCAGGACCAGATGGATTTACAGTAAAATTCCACAAGGCCTTAAAAGCAAAGCTCACACCAATACTCCTCCAATTCCTCAATGAAATTGAAAGAGAAAGTGCACTATCGAACTCATTCCATGAAGCCATCATAACCCTCATCCCAAAACCAGGCAGGGACTCATCAAAGAAACAGAACTATAGACCCATTTCTTGATGAACATTGATGCAAAATTTCTCAACAAAATTTTGGCCAATCGACTTCAACAATTCATCCAAAAAATCATACACCACGATCACACAGAATTCATTTCAGGGTTGCAAAGCTGATTTAATATATGCAAATCAATTAATATAATTTACAACAACAACAAGACCAAGGATAAGAACCACATGGTTATCTCAATAGATGCAGAAAAAAGCATTTGACAAGTTCCAAAACCCCTTTATGATGAAGGCTCTGGAAAAATTAGGAATCCAGGGAACATTCCTCAATACAATAACGGCTGTATATGACAAACATACAGCCAGCTTTATACTTAATGGTGAAAAACTAAAGCCATTTCCTCTTAGGAAAGAGACAAGGATGTCCAATTTCTCCACTTCTCTTCAATGTAATATTAGAATGTGTAGCTACAGCAATAAGACAAGACGCAAACATTAAAGGATCCAAATATGGAAAGATGAAGTAAAACTCTCCATCTTTTTAGATGACATGATCTTATATTTAAAGAATCCCACAGAATCCATTGCCAAATTACTTATGCTGATTCAAAACTTTGGCAAAGTAGCACGGTATAAAATTAACCCTCAAAAATAAATAGCTTTACTGTATGCCAACAACGAGAAAAGCATGGCTGACATAAGGAAAGCAACTCCATTCGTAATAGCCCCACACAAAATAAAATATCTAGGAATTAGTTTAACCAAAGAAGTGAAAAATCTCTATGATGAAAACTTAGAAAACCTGAAAAAGGAAATCCAAACTGAACTTAGCAAGTGGTAAAAAACCTCCCATGATCCTGGATTGGAAGGATCAACATCATGAATCTGGCAATACTTCCTAAAGCGATGTAAAAATTCAATGTGATACCTGCGAATATTCCGACCTCATTCTTCAAGAAAATAGAAGAGGCAATCCAAAAATTCATATGGAACAATAAAAGACCCCGAATAACAAAAACAATCCTCAACAGAAACAACAGTGCTGGAGGAATATCAATAGTAAATTTCAAAATCAACTACAAAGCCATAGTAATCAAAACAGCTTGGTGCTGGCACCAGAACAGATCTCAGGACCAATGGAATAGAATTGAAAACCCAGAAATTAACCCACTGACATATAGCCATCCAATCTTCGCTAAGGGAGCTAAAAATATTAGAATGGAAGAAAGACAGCTTCTTCAGTAAGTGGCTGGCAAAATTGCTTAATCACTTGTAGAAAACTAAAGCTAAATCCTTATATATCACCCTGGACCAGAATCAATTCCAAATGGATCAAAGACCTGGAGTCACAGCAGACACCCTAGGTCTCCTTGGCACAGGCTGAAATTGTCTTAATAGAGACCCAGAAACACAACAAATCAAAGAAAGGTTGGACAAATAGGATTACATGAAATTGCAGAGCTTCTGCATGGCCAAGGACATAGATAGCAAGATCAATAAAAATCCCACCGATAGGGAGAAGATCTTCACTAGCCATACAACAAACAAGGGTTTCATATCTAAAATATACCTGGAACTCACAAAAACAAATCCAACAACAAATCCTCAAAGAAAGAAACAACTGCCCAAAAATAAGTGGGCTAAAGACTTACAGAGAAACTTCTCTGAAGAGGAAGGAAGGATGGTCAATAGACATATGAAGAAATGCTCAACCTCCCTAACCATAAAAGAAATTCAAATCTAAACAACATTGAGATACCACCTCACCCCAGTCAGAATGGCTATAATCAAGAACTCTAATAACAACAGAAGCTGGAGGGGATGTGGAGAGAAGGGTACCTTGCTGCATTGTTGGTGGGAGTATAAACTTGTTCAACCACTTTGGAAAGTAGTATGGAGGTTCGTCAAAAGACTCCACATAGTGCTCCCCTATTTCCCAGCTATCCCACTTTTGGGCATTTACCCAAATGATCACAAACATGACCATACTAAAGCTTCTAGCGCAACTATGTTTATTGCAACTGTATTTACCATAGCTAAGATATGGAACCAACCCAGATGGCCCTCAGGAGATGAATGGATCAATAAAATATGGTATATATACACAATGGAATTCTAGGCCTCCATCAGAAAGAATGACATTGCCCCATTTGTTAGGAAATGGAAAGACTTGGAAAAAATTATATGAAGTGAAGTAAGCCAGGCCCAAAGAAATATAGGTCCCATGGTTTCCCTTATTTGCAAGAACTAGTATATTTGTGAGACAAGCAGAAACGGTCAGATAAGTTATGTTAGGCAAAATGAACCCCAAGATAAGGACTCAAATGTTTTTTTCTCTCTTGGTATTGTTCCTAGCATATTTATAAGATGATTTCTTTGTTGCTTTGTAAGTCCTTCCCCCATGGTATAACCCCTGTTTTCACAGTATTTGATGTTGTTATAATTTGTGGAGGAATAGGGAAAAACAAATTCTTTAAATAGGGATACAGGTGGACCCATTGCAACAATCAGATGTACAACACGTTATGTTAGCGCATGCATGGGTTGGTTAGGGGGGGAGATGGGAAGGTATGGTAAGGGAAAACAAAGGAAGAGGCAACAATGCTTGATAAGAAATGTAATCATTACCGTACTCATGTAATTGTAACCCCTCTATATGTATTTTCACAATAAAAAATCATGAAATAATAAAGTAAAAATTAATGTCAATTTTTTTGTTATTGTTGTTGGTCATGGGGCTTTAACTCTGGGCCTGGGCAATGTCTCTCAACTCTTCAGTTCATTGATACCACTGTACCACTTGAGCCACAGTGTTGTTTCTATTTTACAAGTGAGTTATTAGAGATAAGAGTCTCACAGACATTTCTGCCCAGGCTGGTTTTGAACCACTATCCTCAATCTCAGACTCCTGAGTAACTACGATTAGAGGCATGAGCCACCAAAGCCCAAACCATGTCAATTTGTAAAAAGCCAGCTTATTGTAACTTCTGTTTTTTTTCCAATAAACAATCTTACTTTTTAGCATTAGTTTATAACTATGAGTTATTTTTAGATGTAACTGTGAAATTTTTAATAGAATCAAACATATTTTAATATTTCTCAATATCTCACAAAATCACTTGTAATTGACTTTCCCCAAAGTCAATTATTACATACTACATTACTCACTATTATTACACTCTGTATTACATATAGTGTGAAGCAAAAATAGTTTGGACCATTTCATTTAAATTATTAGATGGTATTTTAGCATTATAAATTCGCATCTGTGATTTTAAAAGAAGGAAAGAAGATTTTAGAGTTAAAATCAAATGTAAATGCATAGTGTATCCTAATTAAAGCAAAATTTATGAGTTCACACAGACAAAATTATTTTCTTTCCACTAAAGGCTTTGAAGTAATACTATTGGAAATAGTGAGGTAAGAGGAGGAAGAATTCAAATGATGTCAAAGAATGTCTGTTATTGTGCTACCCCCTCCACTAACAAGACCTACCTGGTCCCAGATGCCACAAAACTTCAAGTATCTCTCTTAGAACTCTATTTGGAAAAGTTCTAAATCACTGATTATATATGTACTTTCTGTTATATGAAACAAAATATAGACACAAAACAATTGAAATAAAATGCACACATATGTTGAAGTCACCACAGCTGGAAAAACAACCAACCAAGTAGAACTCCCCCAGGAACAAAAACCTGTTGTGCCTGATTATTTTTAAGCACAAAAACCTCAAATACATGTTACCCTTGAGTAGATCCATAAAGATAACTGTCTCAGAAGTACGGTTGTGTTAATTTGTAATTAAATTCATCTAGATGAACCTAATATAGCAAATCACGTGAATGGATCAAATTGTTTAAAAGCTGCACATATTTAAAAGAATAAAATAACAAAAATCATCACATACTTAAAAAATTCAGAAATGCAACCAATAAGTCCTATAGTATCCATATTGAGACCTAAATCCTACTGATTTAACAAGAACAAAATATGCAAATAATAGAATCTGAGCCGTGTACCTGAGTGTACATAATTTTAAACTACTCCAAATTACACTTTGTAGAAGACTGAATGTGGGCTATCTGAAGGAAAACATCAACCCATGATATAAATGAAATTAAAAATCTCATTAAAAGAGAGAAGTAGTTTCTGGAAAATGCTATTTTAAAAAGTAGTGGTCAAAATCTTTCTAGTACTGACAAAATTGTATACCTATTTAGTTATATCCAAAAATGACACAATATACTCAAGCTGATTTGAAACTTTGAGAAAGTAGCGGGATACAACTGTAACATAATTATGGATGTGACTCTGGCATGGAATTAATTTCCTCTTTGATCTGACAAAAATATGTGAAAGAACAGAACTTCAACTAAATATCAAGACCTAACAAACATATAACCAGAAAAGTCATCATGCAAGCTGTTTTGCAACTGGGATAAAAGAAATGTTATATACCGATTCTGTATTTATTGTAAATATTGTTTTGTTTCATATATTTCCTTTAGCTTGCATTTTTAAAACATTGTGTTAATGATGTATATCTTGGTAACTAATTTTGGATTCCTCCTTCAATTTAGTTTTGAAAATAATATCTTACTTCAGTTTCTAACCCATGAAATGATGTTGATTACAAAACAACTGCTAATAACCACTGTTTATAATACACAAAATCTCATAAGCATGACACCAGCAAGCATTGATTAACATTTGATATCATGGTCTCATGACTGATGAAGCCTATCTGCCTGAGTATAGCTGTACCAAGATTCCTCAGCCTAAATTTATCCACTGTTAAAAAATGTTTATATCTTTATTTGTCACCCATTGTAGATTAAACCTGAGTACAAAGCCTAAGGAAAATGATAAGGTGAGAATATAGCTTTTCTAGATATGAAGTAAAGAAAATGCAGCATAGAGTAACTCACTGGTTTAAAGTCAACCTATTTCTCCAAAACATTCTAAGCATTTCCTTACTATGTGTATTATTCTCAAGAAGGGAATGGGGAATATGAGAAGAGGACTAACCTAGCATTATCTTCAAATACACATAAGTTGGATTTTCCTCTTTATTTTCCTATAAGCATTTTTGATAAAAACTGTTTGAATGATTGATTTCCATGTCTGGTATTATATATCTTAGTTGCATATTCCAAAGTACATTCAGAAAATGCTATATAGCAATTAAGTCCGGGCAGAAAAAATGGCATCTCTAACTATGTGACGCCCAATTATTAGCTATTTCATTATGCCCCAATTTAATGAATGTTATTGTTTAAATCTTTATAAAGTATTAATTAAAATCGATCAGTGTCCTATAAAATAATTGTATATAATTTTATCCTAGAATCATTCAAGAACTGCCCATTCAATCATGACATACATCACATTGCATTGGTATTCATATTTATAGGAATGAGTTTCTTAGGATTTCCTGCCTGCCATTTGGAGGTGGCAGGACCAGGATTCAAACTGTGGGCTCCAGCTCCCATTACTTCAACCCAAGGATAGGAACTTATCGGTCTGTCTAAGAACATCAGCAAGACCAATGATTAGGCAGGCACCAGTGGTTCTCAGCAGTCCTCCTTGATACTTACAAGGTTGTGATAGGAGGATCGTGGTCAAAGTCACCCTAAGTAGGGAAATCCTTGAGACCCCCTGTCCAACTTCATTGTCAACAAAGCCAGAAATAGAGCCATATGGCTCCAGTGGTAGAGGGTTAACCTTGAGCAAAAGCAGCTCATGGACTGTGCCCAGATACTGAGTTCAAGGTCTAGGACAGGCAACAAACAGACATACACAACAATCTGTGCAGACATCCAGCTAAAACTGGTCACCCTCTTTTCCCCAGCTGAATTGGACAGAGTTCCCTGGGAAAGGGGCTGGGGGAGCCACTGTCATCTTGACTTGACCCATTCTGCATGCATCACAGGATTCCGGCCACATTATTTCATGGTTCTTTCTGACCAATGGGATACAAGAATTGTATTCCATGATACCTGGTAGATGGACTAGGCTCTGTTAGCACACTTGGAGGCTGAGATCCACAGAGGGAAAATCATGCCACAAGAGAGGAGGGCCTGCTGCAGGCACCCGGGGCCACCTGGCAGCTCAGTGCCAGACTGAGTTGGAGCCACAGACCCTCCATCCCATGAGCTGACACCACAGCATGCATGGGGATGGGAAGCGGGACATATGTGCCTCTGAGAAGAAAATCTGCTTCATCCATGACCTGCCTGATGAGGTGGACTTCCAGAGTCCAGCAGGTGAGCACCACCATTGATGCAGCCAGCTGTCGGCACACATCCGAACCATTGAGGAGTCCCTTGTGGTATGTAAAGTGCAGATGTTGGTCCTGCATATGCTGTGTTGGGAGAATGCTGAGTGCAGGCACTGGCTGTCCCAGGAGAAGATGGAGAAGAGGACAGTGCTGCAGGAGCTGCTATTGCTCCTCGCAGGGGAAGGCACAGACAGCAGTCTCCAGATGCCAGCACAGGCTGAGCCCCCCACCACCAACACTGCTTCAGAGGCCTCAGGGCCCATGCTGGGTGAAATGAGGGAGGAGCAGAAAGATTTTGAAGAATTGAAACTTGAAGACAGCATGGAAAATGCCAGAGGGGAGGTCAGGGTTCCCGACGCCAGAGTGGACTCTCCCCGAAGGAGCACATCCTGCCACAGATGCCCCACATCCAGATCTGCCCACAGCTCCCAGCCTCAGGGGAGGAGTGCTCCCTCACTTACTTCTATAGACCGATGTGGATGATGACTTTCTATGTGACATACTGACTCTCAAATCCTTGGCAGCCACCAGAAGTAGATGGCCAGGTGGCCTTCCCTGAAGCCTCCATCTGCCGGCTGATGAAAAGGTTAAACTGGGGGTTAGGTAAGGCAGAGGATGCCAGGAGTTGGCCCAAACTCAAGGGATATCTAATGGCTCATTGGTGGCCAGGAAAGAGGCCCATGTTATGCTTATCACAAAGAATAAATTGTTTTCAAAACAAAAAAAAAAGGCCTCCAACAAAGATTTGTTCTTCCATTCTTGAGGCTTGAACTGAGGGCTTGGCCACTGTCCCTGAGCTCTTTTTGATCAAGGCAGGCGCTCTACCACTTGAGCTCCACCTCCCCTTCCACCCTTTTCTGTGTTGAATAGAACCCAGGGCTTCAGGCATGCTAGGCGACCACTCTACTACTGAGCCACATTCTCAGCTATGAAGATTCTCCCCCTTCACAAACCCATATGGCCATTCCTCAGATAAATAGTAAGTAGGGTCTAGAATGAATATGAAGCACAAGTCTGGTTCACACCAAAATACTGCCCCGCCCCCTCTTCCCACACCCTTAGTTGAAGTTTCTCTTCTACCATTGAAGGATGAGAGAGGAAGAGGGGAGTCCCAAGAGAGTACAAACAACAGTGGCCCCCTGAGTCCCACATCCTCCCCCACATAAGTGGTCCTCCAGATTCTAATCTTACTTGACTCAATGTGGAGTCTACACTGTCTCCCCACCTCTGCAAGCCTCAGGATGAAATAAAGGTCAGCCCTGGCCTCAGCCCAAACCCAGGGTGGAAGCTTCTAGTCACAGACCCACTTCCACGTCTGACTGCCCCGAGTTAGGCCGGACCCACAACTCACCACTACATTGGCAGTGATGACCTCATGGATGGATTGCAGGAAGAAGTTCTATGGCAAAGAGTAGAAGCAGCAGTGTGAGCAGGGCAGAAGGAGGTGGGGAGATTGCTCGGGGATCTTCCTTGTAGCCCACCCATACAGCCAGAGCCATGCTGACCCAAAGCACGGACCAAGCCAAGGGGTGAGATGAGATGGAGGAGCATGGGACTAAAGGACTTACTGCTTTGTCTTGGAGCACTTGAAAATTCCAATTATATTTGGCCCATGCCAATCTCAAAGACAACACGCAATGCCTCTCCTTGTTGTTGTTGGCTGTGAGCATTGTCCCTGATCTCTTTTTCTCAAGGCTGGCACTCTACCACTTGAGTCACAGGGCCACTTTTGTTTTCTGACGGTTCATCAAGGATAAGAGTTTCACACACTGTCCTGCCCAGACTGGCTTGGCACCGTGATCCTCCAGGTCTCATCTTCCTGAATAGCTAGGATGGCAATCATGAGCCACCAGTGCCCAGTATGTGATGCCTTTTGAAGGCATCTTGGCGAGTTTGTAAAGGAGCCCCAAAGGGCCTGGATAGACCATGACCCAATTAAGGAGCTTGAATAAGGGAAGGCTGACCTTCTAGCCATTCTGTTTCCCCAAAATTAAAGATGCCAGATGGTGTTGTATGCATCAAACACCTAGGCCAGCAGCCACCAGGCTTAGTGGGGAAAAAGTAGAGAATACCCAAAGATTGAAATGTAGAAATCTCTGATTTTTGAATGCATGTGGTGTGTGTGTGTGTGTGTGTGTGTGTGTGTGTGTGTGTGTGTGTGTGTGTGTGTGTGTGTGTGTATGTGTGTGTGTGTGTGAACTCAGGGCCTAGGCTCTATCACTGAGTTTTCTTGCTCAAGGCTAGTGCTCTGCCACTTGAGCCACAGCCCCACTTGCTTTTCGATGGTTAATTGTAGGTAAGAGTCTCAAGGACTTTCTTGCCCAGGGTGGCTTTGAAGCATGATGGGAGGCCCAGGGAAGCAAGAGTAAACACAATTCGCAGGTACAATCCTTATGGTGGGCCACTCCTGCCCCCTGGTGGCCAGATGCGAAACATGCGGCCCTGTGCCATCATCCTCTAGAGTTCAATTTGGGGAAGTGACCAGGGACAAGCTGACTTTTGCTCACCCTGATTGCTGATGCCAGAGCAGGTTTGTTCCACCCTAGGCCAAGAGAGCTCCAGGAGGCCCGGCTTACCAGGGACACAAGGAAGGGAGAGGTCAGCTCCAGGCTGTGCTAAGAGCCTTTGCCCACGGATACCCCAACTTGGCCTTACTTATTACCATAAGACCTGTCAAAGAAAAACCCCCCAAAAACAAAATTGGAGCAGTGCCTCCAAGTGGTAGAACTCTAGCATTGAACCAAAGAGCTCAGGGAAAGGGCCCCTAAACTTTGAGTTCAAGACCCCCAGCTGACCTTCCCCCATAAAACACAAGTTGGCTAAATGTGATCTAGTAGGATTTGTGAAGTGTTTCTGAAGAATGGTGATACTGATGAAAGCACCCTAATTCTAATGACAGCTGAACTTGTGACATACAGCTATGTGGTGAGTCCTTCAGAAGGCACTATTTGTTGGGTCCTTCCCACATGGGGGTTTTGTGCTGAGTCCTCAAAAAGGTGCTGTTTGCTGAGTCATCCCAAAGGGTGCTATGTACTGAGTCCATGAGAAGAGTGCGCCGACCTGGGTTTTTCAAAGGGTGCTGTGTGCTGAGTCCATTACACAACGTACTGTATGCCGCGTCCTTCAAAAGGTGTGGTGTGCTAATTCATCCTAAAGGGTCCTGCTATGTGCTGAGCCCTTCAGAAGAGAGGGATGAGGCGAGTTTTTTGAATGTGTGTGCCAAGTCCTTTACACAGGGTGCTCTGTACTGTCCTTCAAATGGTGTTGTGTGCTGAGTGCTTCCACAGTTTGGTATGTGCTGAGTCCTTCAAAATTTTTCTGTGTGCTGAGTTTTTCGAAGGGTGCTGTGCACTGGGTGTTTCACACAGGGTGCTTCATACTCAGCCCTTCAAAGAGTGCTGTGTGTGGAGCCTTAACACAGGGTGTGATGAGTCTCTGGGAAAGAGTGCTACATGTTGAGTTTTTCAAAGCATGCATTGCATTAAGGCCTTTACACTGCGGGCTATGGACTCCCTCCTTCAAAGGATGCTGTGTGCTGAGTATTCTACCCAGTGTACTACATGCTGAGTCCTTCAAAGGGAGCTGTGTGCTGAGTCCTTTACACAGGGTGCTTTGTGCTATTTTTGGAAGTGGGCTGTGTGCTGAGTCATCCCAAAGGGTGCTATGTTCTGAGTCCTTGAGAGGTAGTTATCCCCAACAATCACACACACACACACACAAACATACACACGAATGTCACCATGCACCTGTTTGGTGTGTGGAGTGGAGGGGGATGGAGGAGAGTCTCCCCCAGCGGTGGGGCTGAGGGGAGATTTGATTTCCCGGGCCGGTAGTGGGGTTGGGGGGGGGGGAGTGCTGAGCTGAAGTAATGCTGCAATTGCCATGGTCTGGAAGCCTCAGGGCCCAGTCAGGGCTGCTGTGGCCAGGGGTGGGGGGCGTGGCCCAGGGGAGGAGGGGACAGGACCCAGGGACCCACTTTGGTGGCAGCAATGGCCAGGGGCCCAAGGGGCAAGGGCGTGTGCACAGCAGGAGTGGGGTGGCCCAGGAGAGGAGTATGGGCTGAGAGAGAGCAGAGAGAAGAGAGAAGAGTGAGCATGAGCACAAGCACCAGTGGAAATGGCTTCAGTGGCTGGTGGCCGCCCAGATCATAGTGTGGGTCCTGGCCGGGAACATAAAGCATGTGGAACATTCATGGCAGGCACATTGCTGCACACAGTCCTGCGGAAGCGCAGCAGCCATGGCGGCCCTGAGTCTGAGGTCCCAGTTCGGGGAGCACAGCACAGGCACTGGCTGCTGAGGCAGAGGCAGTGGCCAAGGGGAAGAGGCCATTGAAACAGCGGCAGTGGCTGACGAGAAAGAGCAGAGGCTTCCCACAGCCCCTCCACGCACCCGCAGATGTCCCCGCCCCCTCCCAGCAGCCCTGCGTCTCAAACATGGCGCTGCCAGCTGTGACCCACGGAGCCTCTTGCAGTCACCCGGCAGAGAGGGCCCACCCCTGGCCGACTTGTGGCCCGACTTAGTCACAGCCCCGGGTCCTCAGACTCTGGGTGCACACCTGGATTCGCAGACTACAGCTTCTCCCAGCAGCACACATGTGTGGCCGCCCTGCAGGCCCACACCCCATGACCCCTGCCCCTTGCGACCCCCCCTACTCTATGGCTTCCCCCCCCACCCCCACTGACCAGCGCCTCTGGCCTCCCCTCTCTTGTCCCACCTGCACCTCCCCCGTGCCCTACAATCCTCCCTGGCTCTGCCACAAATGCACCACAGGGGTGGGGGGTGGAGGTGGGTGTCGACCCGGGGATCCCACCCCATCCATAGCGGCCAATGTCGCAGGAAAAGGGGAGCTGCAGGGATGGGTGAGGAGGGGCCAACACAGAGCCCCTGTCTTGGAGCAGTTGGAGCCACACAGCCGCATATCTGCACCCTTTCTCTCCTTGGTGGAAACTTGGTGGCTTTAGTCAGAGGTGGGAAGCAGCACCTCCACACCTGCCTTCTAGGGTCTTCTCCTTTTTACTGGGGAGGGGTGTGTTGGATGCAGAAGGTAGCCCCCCCCTTGTGAGCCCTTGTCTTCTGTGCTCAGTGACCCTTTCACCTGAGGACGTTCCCAGAAAAGCCCACTAGAGAGGTGAGAGCACTGTGGTCAGCTAGAAGGTGGATATTTGGGAGAAAAATGTACCCCCTCTCACAAACATACACTCGGCCTGTACCTCCAACCCCTGCTGTCAACAGTTCTGACTGGGTGATCACATTTCCCAGCTCTGCCAACCTCTGCTAGTGCTCCCAGTACATGTGGTCTCCTCATCTTCCCCAAGAATCTGCCAGTCACCCAGAAGTAACTAGGCTGGAAGTAGGGAGTCCATCCAATTATATAGCCTTTAGGACCCCATCAAAGTCCCCAACAACGCCCCCACCCCAGGTCAGACACTTTTCTGTAGGCACCATGACCCCTGCTTTGTTTTCTGTCCAGGCTCTGAAGAGCGACCTGTCTCCAGACTCCACACAGTGTCCTGGCCTAGGGTTTTGGTGAATGGGGAGTCAAGGCTGGTTGTTCCCAGGGGAAAGGGTCTGGCCCTGAAGAAAGGGGGAGGCAGGGTGGTTCTGCATTATTAGAACATTGTTTCACTTGGGTGGGAGCACCTGGTTCTGACAAGGGAACCCCCATGCTTGAGCTGGTACATCATCCAGATGAGAAACCAACAAACTCAGGAGAGGCACTGCTCTGAGTCTGTGAGAGAGAGAGAGAGAAAGAGAGAGAGAGAGAGAGAGAGAGAGAGAAGAGAGAGAGAGAGAGAGAGAGAGAGAGAGAGAGAGAGAGAGAGAGAGAGAGAGAGAGAGAGAGAGAGAGAGAGAGAGAGAGAGAGAGTTTGTCTTTCTCATTATACAGCCTGACTGTGCTCAGGTGAATGATCAGTTGGCAAATTGCTCGTGCTGCATGGATGAGTCTTCTGTCACTGGTTTGGATTTGTATGTGTTTGTGTTTCTGTGTGTGTGTGTGTGTGTGTGTGTGTGTGTGTTAGGAGATCAGGGAGATAAGAACAATGAAAATATATTTAAATCACCCTGTCTAAAAAGAGCAAAAGCATTTTATTTGTTTTTCTTTATTCATTAATGCCCAGTACAAGCCCAGCCACATTTTTTGTTTTCTCTTTCACTGTTTCATGGCTCCGTTAGGAAAGGTTATAGTAGATGATCCTTTCCACCTCTTTCTTCTGCTTTCTTGCAGCCCACAGTAGCTGCTGGGCCTACATGGGTCTCCTCTAGGAGGCCTGTGTGAACCACACACCAGAGTGGACACCTGCCCTTCTGTCTTCAGCCAAAAGGCTCGTGAGGCTACTGTGACCACAGCCGCACACTTCCAGACAGACAGTCTGCTCTCGTGTGTATAGTGGGAGGTAATTCAAGGTTGGGAATGAGTCTGCCAAACATAAACAGGGAATGAGATGGGGGGAGTAGGGCAGGGGCTGTGACAAACAATGTGACAGGATAAGAGGGTTCATCACAACAAGGATGAGAGGGGAATCTTATCCAGGGTATTGACAGTGTCCGTGGGCATCTGGGCAGTGGGCTCCGGGCCCGCAATGGTGGCATGGATTCCCTCCTGGGGCAGTGCACTGGTGGGCAGTCCTCCCTGAAGTCCTGCAAAGTCCAATCTGTGTCCTTCCTGGGCTGTTTCCAGCTGGTCAATGGTAGGCAAGTGTTTTCCCCCTGCTGGAGTCTGCTTGGGATCAGGACATGGCAGTTAGCTAGGGCTCTGTGAATGCCATTTTCTGTAACCTGCTGTAGGCTGTCTGCAAGGAAAAAGAGGTCTACTGACTTTGGAACCCATTAAGTTTGATTGGAACAAGTGAAAAATGCCAGCTTTTCAGAGATTTTTCTTGAAGCTGGCAATTTCTACTAATGCCTGGTATTCTGGGTCAAATTAGATGGACCATTTCAGCCACCAAACAATGATATTCAAAGCAGCACAGGCAGAGTTCCCAAGCCAGATGGTATGCTATGAATGTGGTGCCTTGACTGCCTTTCTCTGGCAGCTGCTGATTCTCCTCCGGCTTTCTCTAGGGTGATCACCACAGGCGAGGATGTCATGGGGAGCAGAGATTGTGACCTCGCCATCCACAGCCTGCCAGCTGTGAGCAGAGACAATTCCCAGCACCTGTACTGGACTCTGGGAGATTCAGAGACCCAGGATGCCTCAGGGATCCTTTCTCTGCAACATGAAACATGGGGGCTGGATGTGGTGGACCATCCTGTCTGACCCCAGGGAGTGGAGAGGAGGCCCCTTGAGCCGGGCGTTCACCTCAAGGCAACCTTGTTCACAGCTAAGTGGGGAATTGAGTGGCTGGACAGAGATCTTTGAGAAGATAGGCATCCCAGAGGCCCCTTAGAAACAAAACAGTTAAGTGTGGTGGCACCAGGAGGGTGGGAAGGGGGAGGAGGGAGAACTGTGGGAGAGCTACATCAGGCTTTACCTCCACCCAGGTTGCTTACCTGAATTGGATGGGACTTTTCTGTAGTATTGTCATAGGCAGATGCTCATTTATTTATCCAACAAACTGTTACAGTGAGTGCCATGTCGGGAGGGGGGGGACGGGTCATAGATGATGAAAGGTTCCAGTGCTGGTTCCACAGCACATGAAGAAAGCTTGGTTTGAGCTGGCTGCTGGTCCTTCACACCTGTCATCCTAGCTACTTAAGAGGCTGAGATGGGAGGATTGAAGCTTCAGTCCCAGGCAGGTGGCTCAAACTGTAGACTGTTGGTTTTGAGTTAAAAAGGCTCGGGGACAGCCGGGTGCTGGTGGCTCACGCCTGTAATCCTAGCTACTCAGGAGGCTGAGATCTGAGGATCGCAGTTCAAAGCCAGCCCGGGCAGGAGAGACCGTGAGACTCCTATCTCCAATACACCACCAGAAAACCGGAAGTGGCTCTGTAGCTCAAGTGGGAGAGCGCTCGCTTTGAGCTGAAGAGCTGAGGGACAGCGCCCAGGCCCAGAGTTCAAGCCCCACGACCCACACAAAAAAAAAGGCTCAGGGACAACACCCAGGTTCTGAGTTCAAGAGGAGGAGTGACACAAAGAAAGGAAAGAAAAAGAGAGGAGGGAAGGATGCAGGGAGAAAAGGAGGAAAGGAAGAAAGAAGGGAGCATGCAAGCCTTGGTTTGGAGTCCCTGGATAAAGGGAGCCAACCATTCACAATCTCCGTGGGGACAGTTTCAGAGCATAAAGCCAGTATGTGGAACCAAGCCACTGACTCCTTCATGACATCAGCAACTTCATGCCATCCATGATCTGTGTGGTGGCCAACTGCAGAGGGCAACAGCCTCAGGTAGACCCTAGGGCTCAGGGTGGGTCACTGAGTTTCAATCTCCCCTGGCATACCAAGTTTATTTTCTGGTCAGATAAGAAGAAAGTGTCCAAGGGCTAGGGAGGTATAGGATGAGGGAGTGTCAACAGAGGGGTGGCAAGGGATAAGCAGGAAGTTGAGAGGTAGGAAAATCCCAGATCAGGTGTGTCAGGCCATTGGAACCATGACCTAGAAAAGGAAAACCTAGACCATGAAAACCTAGACCATCAGTGATACAGACTTCGACCCAGCCACATGGCTATTAAAAGTCCTGGCACTCAGGGTTCACCATTGACAACCTGGCTGTTGTCCGCTGCAGGATGCCTGTGCAGTATATCCTTGGGGACTTGGACTTTTGCTGGCTCAATCTGAAGATGACACCCCCAGTGTTCATTCCTCGACCAGAGACAGAGGTAAACATGCCACTGGCACAGGACAGCCAGGGAATGAGGGCGGGAGTCAGACCCGTGTTGCCCAGAGACTTCCTCTAGGCGACTCTAGGGCCCCATGACTGCCATTCTCAGAGGTAGAGGTGGGTCTCTTTGCTGGCTCAGCCTTTAGTCTAGATGGAAGATGTGGGATTCAGAGAGGGCTGACTGAAGGTCGAGGCTGGTGGGAAAACCAGAGCCACCGGGCTCTGAGCAGGATTGTTTTTTTTTTTTGAGGATACTCACAACCCAGGAAAATTCCTGGGATGGATTGGCCTTTTTCTCCTTCCTGAAAGAGAGGGACCTAGAGCTCTCCAGTCTCTATCCCTTGGCTGAGAAATCCTTTCATTCCCATATCCTGTGGTTGGATAACTAGACCTCACCTGACTGCCCAGTGTCGAGGCAGGACAGTGAGAGATGTTGAGTCCTTGATGAGGTCACGGGATCCTCAGTATGAGATTGTACTTGAACGTGAAAAAGCATCTTTGGTCGGGTGCCAGTGGCTCATGGCTGTCATCCTAAGTACTCAGAAGCTGAGGTCTTAGTATCACGGTTCAAAGCCAGCTTGGGAAGGAGAGACCCTCAGACTCTTCTCTCCAATAAAGCACCAGAAAACCCGAAGTGGTGCTGTGGCTCAAGTAGTAGAGTGCTGGACTTGAGCTGAAGATCTCAGGGAAGCACCTAGGCCTAGAGTTCAATCTCCACAACCAACAAAAAGAAAGTAATGCATCTTTTCCTGCAAAGGACGGTGGAGGTATGTTTGTGTATGGGGGGAGGGATGGGAGACACCTAGTGTCTTCGTTTTAAATGGATTGTACCAAACTCTTAGTCCATGGCAGCCCATTCTTGACCACAGGTGAAGCTCTGTGTTGGATATCGACCATCGGACCTCAGCCTCCTCACGGGACAATTGTGAGGAAACAAGGGATTAATACAGAGGGATCTCTCGAGCAGGACCAGCACAGAGGGAGCATCTGTCAGATACGGTTCTCAACAATTCTGTGCACATATGACAGGAAGTTACCCAGAAAAGGCTCAGATTGGGTCTGTTATTAATCATGCAACAGGTGTTGGATTATGAAACGAAACATGGCTGTCTTTCATCATTACCCTATCTCCATGAGGAAGGGGATCCTTCACTGCATTCAGTTTTGCAGCTGGGGAAAATGAGGCATGCAATAGCCAGGTGACCTACTCATGACCCCCAGCTGACAGGAAGCTTGGCCTGACTTCTCTGCCATGCTTCCTAGGACAGTGGGTGTTCTTCAGTCCACTTCTTGTGGTGGGAAGTCCACTTCTTGTCACTCGTAGGGCTTGAATTCTGGGCCTGGATGCTGTCCCCGAGCTCCTTAGATCAAGGCTAGCAGTCTGCCACATGACACAGCATCACTTATGGTTTTCTGTTGGTTCTTTGAGGATAGGATTCTCACAGACATTCCTGCCAGGGCCCGCTATGAACCATGATCTTCACATCTCAGCTTCCTGTGTAGTTAGGATTATATGCCTGAGGCACCAGCACCTGGCTTAAGTGTAATTCTGTCCCTCTCTTCCTCTCTCTCTCTCTCTGTCTCTCTCTCTCTGTGTCTCTCTCTCCCTTTCACTCTCTCTCTCCCTTTTGCTCTCTCTCTCTCCCTCTCTCTTTCCCTCTCTCTCAGGAATTGGTTGAATGGGTGCTGGAGGTGGTGGTCCAGCATCCCCATGTGCCTGGAAACCAAGGTGGCCCTCTCATTCTGGAGGTGGGCTGTGGGTCAGGAGCTGTTTCACTCAGCCTGTTGAACCAGCTTTATGAGGTAAGCCCCTCTGTACCCCGGCTAGACCGTGATGGTTATTCATTGTCCATCCCATGAGTCCTTCCCCACATCCCTCTGCTACACCATTGAAGGAAAGTGGATGAGGAGGTGTCGCCTTGTCCCCCTGCCTAGCACAATCCCATGCCTCTGACCCATACCCCCACCTATCTGGCTAGAACCTGGCTATAAGACCATGAAAACACTCCATGTCTACTACCCTTTGCTGCGGAGTTTCATTTCGGTGAGGGGGGGGTGCAGAGGAAAGACCCCAGACCTGATAGCTCCCAGGGGACATTTGTTCTTGTGACAGCCAAGTCATTGCTGTGGATAAGGAGGAAGCCTCCATCAGACTGACCCAGAACAATGCTCAAAGATAGGTAGGCTGTTGAATTATCAAACCCACTCATGTCTGCTTCCTACTCCCAACAAGGAGGTGCAGTGTGGGTGGCCCGGCACTGGGCGTAAGGGATTATAAATGGATGGTGGCAGTCAGGAGCTCATGGCTCCCACCCATCATCCTGGCTGTTCAGGAGGCTGAGGTCTGATGGTCATGACTCAGAGCCAACCCAGGCAGGAAAGTCAGTGAGATTCTTATCTCCCATAAAATATCTCCCTCCCCAAACCCACACACAAGCCAGAGGTGGTGCTGTGTTCAAGTGGTAGAGCCTCAGCCTTGAACAAAAGAAGCTCAGAGATAACACCCAGGCCCTGAATTTTAGCCCTAGGACCAACACAATCATAAAATAAATTAACAGTATACACCTTTTATCTGACTACCAAGAAAGATGGATTCTGTATTCTTGCTGGTACTTGTAGCCAAAGGTAAGGGGCTCCCCTTGATGTTCCCCTAAACCTCTCCTTCTTTCCTTTATCTGTCCAGGCTTCGGTTGCAGGACAGAATTCGAATCATCCTCCTGGATGTGACCTTAGGTACCCTCTCCCACCCACCTTCCTTGGGGTCAGGATTCTGAATGCACTCCCTGCTGGAAGGATGAGACACCGCAGAGTTGAGGGTAGGTATTCCCAACACTCACACACACCCCCCCACACATACACAAACACCCTTAAGCCAATTCAGACTATCCTATTCCAAAGACACTTTATCTCCTTGGATTGACTGACTTAGGAGAGGATTTTGAACCCTGTAACTGATTATTTTAACTTGGGCTTGCTAGTTGACAGCTGAAAAATAGGAGCAAAAAAAAGCCTTTGGTGCCCATCACCTGGGGCTGAGGCTCATGCCTGTCATCCTGGCTACTCAGGAGGTTGAGATCTGAGGATCATAGTTTGAAGCCAGTCATAAGCTGGAAAGCCCATGAGACTCTACTCTCCATGGAACCACCAAATAGCAAGAAGTGGAGCTGTGGCTCAAGTGGTAGAGCACCAGCCTTGAACAATAAAACTCAGAGAGAAAGCTCCCAGATCCTCAGTTCAAGCTCACACAAAGAAATGGCCCCATCTTGTTGCCCACAGATTGCCCGGGCCTTGAGCTCCCTCTCATGGAGTGTGATACAATACTTGTCCCTGGGTGGTATATCAGGGCTGTCAGAAATCCGGTGCTGGAATCCAGGTCTTTCCTTTTGTGTGCTCTCAACCCACACTGAATGGAAGACAGAGTATGACAAGGCCAGCAACCTGCACAGTGGAGACTCTCCAGCTCTGCCTAAGTGACCGGAATGGGCTTCTTGGAGGCAGAACTTGAAAAGTGGTTTTTGCTTAACAAGGAGGATCTGACAGGAAGCACAGAGATCAAAGGTGCTGAATATGATGGACAACATGTCCAGCCAGGGATGCTGGTGAGAGACTCAGTATAGATGTGTGAGACTTGGTATAGATATGTGAGATTGTCCCGAGACAGGCCTGAGGGGTCACAAACAAAAAGCTATCCAAGGCTGGGATTGTGTGTTAGAGGTAGAGTGCTCATCTAGCCTGCAGGAAAGCATGGGTTCTATTCCTAGGTCCTGCATACACAGAAAAGGCTGGAAGTGGCACTGTGGCTCAGGTGAAAGAGCGCTCCCCTGGAGACAAAGAAAGTGGGTGACAGCGCCAGGGCCCGGAGGTCAGGCCAGGGCTGACACCATAAAACAGTTTTCCCAGGGACCTTGGTGACAGGTGGTTGACTATGCCCTAAAGCTCTTAGTAGATCAATCCATGTTTTCTGTCTCCATTGACAGAGGGGAGTTGGACACTCCTTCTCCCCTGGGCACCCCTGGATCCAGTTATCAGAAACCTTCCCAAAGTCTTCCACTGGGACATAGAGCAGCTGGCCCCAGAAATCCTCAGATACTGGTTGGATTGGGCAGGAGGATATAGGGCAGGCCCCAGAACTCCTAGTGGGTCTGATCTGCCCTGGATGACCAGGCAATCAAGAGGAAGCAGATGGGAGCTTAGAGACGGCTAGTGGTGTGGAGGGGGCCCTTTAATTCCCATGGCCCCACCCAGATTCTGAGCCTTCCTTTGCTCTCCCTGATGGAGGTGGAGGGGTGTCTAGGTGGTAGCATCTAGACAAAGACTAGGTGGAAATTCTGAAGGACTAGACACCTTATGCCATGAGCTGGTGTCTCATGCCTGTCATCCCACACCTGCCATCCTGGTCACTCAGGAGGCTGAGATCCAGAGGATCTGTTTTCGAAGCACAGGCAGGAAAGTGCCACAAGAGCTTCATCTCCAATCTCCAACCGGAAGTGGCACTGTGGCTCAAGTGGTAGAGCACTGATCTGGAGGAAAATTAGTCATCAGGGACAGTACACAAGCCCTGAGTTCAAGCCCCAAACCAAAAAAAAAAAAAAAAAAAACCAAGAAAGAAAGAAATACACCCCTTCCTTGCTTGAATTAGATGGTGAAGTAGTGGGGTTGCTGGGATTGGGAGACCAGATGCTGGCCTCACTGTACAGACATTTCTATGAATTCTCCAGGTTTGCCCCAGTGTGAAGCCATAGCAGGGTGGGCAGTGCCTTACCAAGAACTCCAGAGGTCATGGCCTGTGGCAGGCAGGGAGTGGGTGAATGGGAGCAGGGGTGGGATGGTAGTGTCAATTATATGCTGTCCATCCATGGAAGAATGGTTTTGGATGCTGGTGACAAAGTCTGAATTGAAGGATTGCCTGTGGTTTGTGGCCTGATGAGTTGGGTTTCCCCTGTGTTTAAGAAGGAGGCTGAAGCCGGTCCCTGCCGGTGGCTTATAACTGTCATCCTTGCTACTCAGGAGGCTGAGATCTGAGGATTGCGGTTCAAAGCCAGCTTGCACAAGAAAATCTGTGAGACTTTATCTCCAGTGAACCACCCGAAAGCCAGAAGTGGTGCTGTACCTCCAGTGGTAGAGCGCCCACCTTCAGCTGAAGAGCTGAGGGAATGCGTGCAGGCCTAGAGTTCAAACCCCATGACCTACAACCAATAATAAGGTAGCTGAGTTTTCTGCATAGTGGTTTGTACAGTTAGGAAATGCCAAGATGTGTTATGAGCCATTCCAGATGTGTGAGATGTCCTGAGATTTGTCTACACTTGGTCTCAGGATGGTAGTGACATCTTGGGGGTGGGATGTTCAGGGTGCTCAGAGACTGTTAAGACCTTGGGTTAACATTTTGCTATCGTGGTCTCAGCACTGATGAGGCTTATCTGCAAGAGTATAGTTGTACATAAATTCCTCAGCCTAAATTTAGCCACTGTTCAAAAATGTTTATATCTTTATCTGTCACCCATCAGAGCTTAAACATGAGTATAAAGTCTAAGGAAAATGATAAGGTAAGAATTTAGCTTTTTTGTATATAATGTAAATAAAAATACAGCATAGAGTAACTCATTGGTCTAAAGTCAACCTATTTCTGTAAAACATTTAATGCATTTCCTTACAATGTGTATTATTCTCAAGAAGGGAATGGGGAATGTGAGAAGAGGACTAAACAGGTATTGTCTTCAAATATACATACTTTGGATTTACCTCTTTATTTTGTTATAGGCATTTTTGATAAAAAACTGTTTGAATAATTGATTTCCTTGTCAGGTATTATATATCTTAGTTGCATAAACCAAACTACATTCAGAAAATGGTCTATACTAATTAAGTAAAGGAACCATATTCAATAAATAGCAAAAAGTATATACCTATAGGGTAATATTTTGAAGAGTACATTGGAAATATTCTAATATAATAATTAAGTTGAACAATTTCACATTGACAGTAGTTAACTGGAATAATTTAAATGAACAAAACCTATTTCTCCTTTTACTTTATCAGGGAAATATCTGGGCAAAAAATGGAAATTAACATATGAATCTATAAAAACTGGAATTAATTTTTGCCTTTTTATTAGCAAATATTAATTTCACAAGGTATTTTATTGTGTTATACACATATGTCCATATAATGTCGCTTGCTAAATTTTATTCCTTTTATTAATTTCATTAGCCTATTTTTATAGTTATGTTTTATTATGTCATCATACTAACTTATGAAATATTTGAACATATTTACTCCACAGCATTTCTCTTTATCTCCTCTCTTACTTTTTTCCAAATTTAATCAGTTCTATCTATTACACCTGGGTCATTCATTTTATTTTCTGGGTCTAGAGTCTGCATATGAGAAATCTAGTATTTGTTTTTCACAGTATGGCTTATTGCTTTAATATGAATGTTTCCAGTTCTATTTTCTTGAAGATAATATGATTTCATAATTATGTGTGGCTAAATAGTACATCATTGTGTGTATATACATATATATATATATATATATATATATATTACAATTTCTTTCTTCAATGAGTGATTAAGGAACATGTAGGTTAATTCTGTAGTTATTTATTTTTTATGTGGGAGGAGGAAGGATGTAAATAATGATGCTTGGAATGAGAAACATGCTCTTTAGGCAGGCACTCTAATATTTGAAACATTCTCTCAGCTGCTCTTTCATCAGTATTTCAATAGTGTATTAAATTTAAAAAATAAAATTTAATTACTTTTGCGAAGGTGTTTTTTCAGTATCATATTATTTTTTATTACTGTGTTATGTTTACTATGTCATGTGAGGATGAAAATTTAGGCATGTTTGTATATGTAGCTGACTCGAAGGAAACAATGTATACGAGATACAGGATTCAAATAAATGTTTGAGACCTGTAAGTTGGTAAATTGATGTAGATGTCCAGTTTGTGGTGTGTGATTTCAAGATCATATTTTGGTAGGTTTCATACCAAGTAAGTAGGTGTTTCTAATCCAAAATTGTAAGGAATAAAATAATCATTGTCTTGGTACGCCAGACATTGTAATAAGTGGAAAAAATGATTGAAAGTATGATGGATCAGTAATAAACCTTTAGACACACTACATTTTCCACAAAATCTTCAGATGTACTCTTTGGACATTAATTACAAATATATTTATAAACATATAGATATAATATGATATTATATATAAATATATGTATATATTATAAATATAACATATATATATTTTAAATGTATATCATAAATATTGATTTATATTTAAATGTAATTCATCTCATCATTTATACATATATATACATACATATATATATATATATATATATATATATATATATACATACTTTTTTTTTGGTCAGTCTTGGGACTTGAACTCTGGGCTTGGGTGCTGTCCCTGTGCTCTTCAGCTCAAGGCAAGAGCTCTACCACTTGAGACATAGCTCCACTTCCAGTTTTCTGGTGGTTTATTGGAGATGAGAATCTTATGGAATTTCCTGCCTGGGCTGGCATTGAACTGTGACCCTCAGATCTCAGCCTCCTGAGTAGCTAGGATTATAGGCATGAGCCACGGGCTACCGGCTATATTTACATCTGAGATTTGTTAGTGGGACAAAAGGTAAAGTAACTATTGTTCTTATTGTGAAATGACTTCACACTGACAGGTATAATTATAAGAAAAACGATAAATATTCACAGTGGCACTAAAATCCCTTAGCTGCCTAGCAAGATGGCATGTTTTTCCAGACACTGCATGTGGTGTGAGCGGTTTGCAGCCCAAGCGACTGTAGAAGATACTGGACTCTAAACAAAACTGACAATTGCATGAACCCAGTCCTCTATGACAGATTTAGCCAGGCCTATCTTTGAGATTCTTGTTAGGGACATGATGAAAAATTTATAGTTTAGTTGTAATTACAGAACTCTTTTACACATGTCACTCAGCCATTAACTATATTTAACATAGTTCCTTTTGCTCTAACTTATATTTTCATGGCTAAGGAAACTGCTTTTTGTTTGTGAAAACTTGGATGTTCACAACATAGACATGGGTTTTTAATCCTTTTGAAATTACTGTCTGCATAGTGTTCTATGAGATGAGCTTCTCTTTGCCATATCATCGGAATAAACTTACTCTGATTCAAACTTGGACCACAGCTACCTTGTTCTCTCTCCTAGAAAACCATCTGTATAGACTTCTTTATGTGTAAACAGACCCTCATTTACTTGCAAAAGTCTGTCAGTGAGTCAAACCTAACTCACACAAGTGAGGTGAATTCCTCTCTCATGCTTCCTTTACATTAAAAATGGTAAGAACTGTTCAGCAATGCACATACTTTTTAATGTGAAGTGTGACTCCTATTTTCCATAATGTGAATCAAGCAGAGGAATCAGTTTAAGATGTGAAAGAGACTTACAAAGAGTCTTGGACCTTGAACATTTCCCTGGGTATGAATTTTTGGAGAAATATCCCTTTTCAAAGACAAATGACTCAGTTTTTTTATATTGTGCTGGTACTGGGATTTGAACTCATCGCCTTGAGCTCTATCTGGGCTTTAATTCTCAATGTTTGCTCTATACCACCTGAGCCACACCTTCACTTCTTCCTTTTACCACAAGTGTAGAAAAGAATGTCTTAGGTTTATCTACTTAAAATAGCTTGGAATTGCAATTGTCAAATTTGAACCTACTGTGTATCTAGGTGTAAGCCACTGGTGCTGTGCTAGAACTCACTTCTTAAGAATAAATAATCACAAAAAGAGGAGAAATAAATATTTGTTCAATTATTTATGTGTTGTCTGATAAACCAAATCACTTGCTACTGGAAAAGAAAAAGAGAGAAGATAGAGATTAATATGGAGGAAAGAGAGACAAAGAAAGAAGGGATGGAAGGGTAAATGAGTGGAGGGGAATTAAGAGGAGGATATGAGAGAAGAGGGCAGCTGAGTAGAATTGTCTACTGCTCACTAAGGTATTGTTGGACAATCAGTACCTTTGCATTTATGTAGCCAAAGCTTTATATTTTTGGTCGTAAGCTGAGATATAAGATACCAATTTACAGGTAGTAACCTGTTAGTGTGCTTCCTCCTGCACCAAGGAAGCCACAGTTCGGTTACTGTTACAGAGAAGGCAAGAGTAAGCAGTTTAAGTTATACTGAGAAACAATAATTGACATGCCAGGAATGCTCCCTTGTACGGTGAAGTCAAGCATCACTCTTGTTCCCTGCTCCAGTCTTCCTCTCAACAAGAATAGCAGAAACAGAAGAGGAAGGAGATATCTGAATAATGATCATCTCTCTGTTTACCCTCATCCCTTGGCCTCTCAAACAATAAAGCCAAAGGAGACTTAACCTGAACTAGTGGGGAAAATGGGGGGGAAAGTTCAGTCTAACATATTGTGAAACTTTTAAAATAATTGGGGCAGCATTTCAAATACTGAAATAAAACTTTTTAAATTATTAATAAAAAGTTACTCGAAATTTATTGAAAATTTAGGGCTCACTACATAGTGGAATCTGCATAATTAAAACTGACTCATGCTCCTATCATCAGAAATTGAAGATCTTCCTTAAACATAGACTGCTGAAGTGATAAGCATGGAAATTCATGATTGATAGCATAATGCTAAGAGCATGGAAATTATTTCCTTTCCATCTTCAGTGTGTAGAGAAGAAAAAACTCTATAGGATGGCTCTGAAGGTGCAATTCTAAATTTAGGACAGAAGGTGAATAGTAAAAGAGACCTATCTCAGCCATTCAGAGATTAGAAATGTGGAGAAATATACTCATTTATGTGGTCAAACATGGAAGAGAGGATGTGGCAAGCCCATAGCCAAATGCCAAAGGTAGAGATATTTAACAAAATACCATGAAGTTGAAACAAGTCTTAAAAGGGGATCTTGGCTTAAAGGGAGTAGAGAAGAAGGCTGGAGAATGAAATGGTGGACTAATACAGTCATAACACTCAATGTACATATGTGAGACTATAAGTAGGAAATTTGAAGGGATAGGTGGGTTTGGGGTAAGGGAAGGAAGAAAAATGGAAAATTTGACAATGATCCAGATGCACTGAACATTGAAATGCACATACACTCTATTCAACACTGACATGAGGAAGTGAAACCCCTTTGCACAACTTGCTACAGATAAAATTTTTTGAAGTTTTAATATTAAGAGACCAGAAGCATAAACCTTTAGAGATAAATAAGAGGATAGTATTGACATATTGTTGAGGCTTGTATTCCTTTCAATATACAAAATTTAATAAGTATCAAGTCTGCTGCAAATTGCTTAAACCGTAGAGAATCAAATTCCTTCACTTCCAATAAAAATAAATCTTATAGACCTTTAGGTTTCTCAGTTGTTTCTAAATATCTTAATGTTATGCATTTGAACTAATTTCATTCTATATTTAAGTTTAAATTTTAAATACTAAACGCTTTTAAAATCTTCTTACTTGTGCACAGGTATGGATAGATAACTGATGTGGGCAGAATCAGAATTATTCAGAAGGTTGCAAATGGATGCTTACCTAGTTTTCTCTCTGCTGGGTCATAGAATACAGACTGTCCTAATTGGAAAAAGTTAGCCTTCCCAGATTTTCTACATATAAACACTCCATCAACATTTTGTTATTAGAGGATTATTCAAGATTAGCTATATGTTGATTGATAATGACAGAGCATGACAGAAAGGAGAGGGAAAACCATCTACACTTCAGTGAGGTTCTGACTTGTGCTTCACAAAGTGTTATGAAAGCTCTCCATGAGAAATCTAGCAGCTGAATTTCTAAAAAGTCCTTGGGTTGTTACACTTTCTGATAATGTCTCAAGTACTTCTCCTTGGAGTTCCATACTATTCAATGATGCTGTATTAGCTCCTTGTTACAATTTGCAGACCGGTCTTGGTGAAGAAATTTGTGCTTTTCAAAATTGCTGTCCCAATTCCATCCACAAACTGCAGACAAAATTTATCTGAAAAAAATTGTATCTGTTCATAGTGAATATAATTTTATGTTTCATTACAAACAGAGAATGTAGTAAAAATTTTCATAGCAATTACTCTGCACTAGCTTGTGGGCAGATTCTAAAGTAAATAATATACTGTGTTCATGTAGAGAATTTGAGTATCCAAAGTGTTCATAGCCTCTGGTCCTAAAACCAATACCTTAGTGATATTGAGTGACAAATACAAATTCCTATAAGTACAGAAGTTTTCCTTGTATCTTTTTAATATATATTTTTATTGTAAATATACTGTACATAGGGGTTACAATTACCTAAGTAAGGTAATGAGTACATTTCTTCTTGAGCATTGTTACCCCATCATTTGTTTTTCCTCTACCATAGTTTTCCTTCACACATCCCCAACTTCCCCATTCACCCCCACTCTGATAGACTGTCTTGTACATCTCATTGTTAAAATGGGTCAACCTGTATCTTTTCCTTGTATCTTAAATGAAGAAGTGCTGTCTTGATTTTTGCTGATTCTACTTGTGTTGACACACCTAAAATTACTTGCCAAGGCCAAGAGCACATAAATGAAACGCCAGCATTTTTTTCACTTGGTATAATTGTGTTCTACACATTTGTTGACAGGTTACAAATTATTCTCAAACTTTAAAACATTAAAAATATTTTCTTTTTTTCTTATTTTCTTGGCCAGGAAATCATCAAGACCTCAGTCAGCATTTCTCACATAGGACTTTTCACATGGGTTGGTTAAATGTATATGTAGAATCCAGTGTTCTGAGGATTCACTCATCTGCTTAGGAATTGATGCTGTTGAAAAGGAGTTCAAGTAAGGATGCCATTTAAAGCTTTATAACTTTATTCTTGACCAGGGTATTCTCCTCATGCTTTGATTGTTGAGAGTGTCTACAAGAGCAAGCATTCTGTAGGGAACAAGGAAACACCATATGACCTTTACTTACTGAGATTTCTGAGTGATTTGCTATCACTTGTACCGCATTTTGCAAATCGAATCTGTCAAAAACTACCAATTTTAAGAGATAAGAGGAGTGGTAAAAGAATTCTTAGAGACAAATACATCTTCAACATATTTGGTTCCAAGCATTCCATCCAAGGCATATTCAACAACTAGTGAAACTTGTGTTGTCTGTAACTATGTGTCTTTCTCCATGTGTG
Source organism: Dipodomys merriami (assembly GCF_024711535.1). Classification (NCBI taxonomy): domain Eukaryota; kingdom Metazoa; phylum Chordata; class Mammalia; order Rodentia; family Heteromyidae; genus Dipodomys; species Dipodomys merriami. Next base: position 13,503 of record NW_027202420.1, on the reverse strand, counting down.
CATGTATACATGTGTATATGTATGCTTGTACTTGTGTGTATAGTAACATACATTTGTACATATATAAGGGTATAAAAACATATATATGAAAAAAAAAACATATATATGCAAATATAAATGAATATACAGATATAAATATGTATATATATATATATATATATATATATCAGTTGTTCAGTGACGTAACCTATACTTCCAGCACATTGTCATTCTCACAAAGTGTACATGATAAATTGCTCCTAGGATCTGTGCTCTATGATGGGCATCCTTTATACTCACTTCTCACATTCCTTTGTTTTTCATCCCTGTGAGCAACTTCGGTCTACTTTCTATAGGATAGCTTTGTTTTCATTATATGTAGTAACTAACTGATAATAAAAGAAAAAGGTTGTTTGTAAAAGAAAAAGAACTTTTTGGGGTCCAGTTGTGGGGCCTGAACTCTGGGCCTGGGCGCTGTCCCTCAGCTCTTCAGCTCAAGGCTAGCACTCTACCAATTGAGCCCCAGTGCCACTTCCGGCTTTTTTTCTTTTTGCTTATGTGGTGCTGAGGAAACGAACCCAGGGCCTCAGACATGCAAGGCAAGCGCTCTACCACTGAGCCACCATCCCAGCCCCAAGAAAAAGAACTTTTAGGTCACAGGTCAGAGTATCTTATCCATCCCAACAATTTTTATGAGATAAAATTTATAATAGTAATAAAATGAAAAGGAATTCCTAGATTTGCTGTTTTGCCATTTTGAATGGCAAAGAATAATATCATGTAACTGTTATAACTCTTAAAGAATGCAAGGGTAACTGATGGTCGCTATCATGTTCCCACAAAACCAGTGGATCCTGAAGGAATAGTAAGTAGATCAGCAGAAATTCTAAGTAGCAGACATGGACCATGAAAGGGAAAGAGAGGAAATGGGAGAGATTGAAAGAGAGAGAAATATCATAATACTGGAAGTGCATAACAGATAAACAAGAGCTGTATGAGAATATTCATACTGCTATCTTTAGACTCTACATGTACATTTGAAGGCATTTGATGTATGATAACCCATCAACATGAAATATAAAGTTATTTTGATAAAAATAAAAATAACTCAGGAGAAATTATAAATGCAAAAACAATTTTCACAGAAGCAAACTCTCAGAGATATTTCATGACTTTGAAAAGGATAAAGTGGCTGAAGTTAGTATAAATTTAGAAGTACAATTCACAAAAATATAAAAATATATTTATATCTTTCATTATATAACCCAAAGCAGAAAGCAAATGTTGTTTAGATGGTTTTTTTAAAACACAGTCTCTCAGGTGCTGGGAAGGTGGCTCAGTGGTAGAGTGCTTGCCTTGCATGCATGAGGCCCAGGGTTTGATTCCTCAGCACCCATAAGCAAAAAAGATGGAAGTGGTGCAATGGTTCAAGTGGAAGCGCTAGCCTTGAGCTGAGTGACAGCACCCAGGCCCCAGAGTTCATGCCCCATCACCAACAAAATCAAAATACAAAACAAAACAAAACACAGTCTGTCACGTTTTGTTGCCTCAACTCTGTAATACCACTGCTTCAGCCTAGGGCTAAGATATTAGGTGTGGACATTTATCAACACTCCTGATTCAGACTCTATTTGATAATTTTTTTAGGTACTTTCTCAACCTTCTTTTTTTTAATTAAATTTTATTTTATTTTGTTTGTGAACATACTGTACAGAGGAGTTACAATTACGTGGGCAGGATAATGTGTATCATTTCTTACCAAGCATTGCAGCCTCCTCCTTTGTTTACCCTTCACATCCCTTCCCAGTCTCCCCCCTCCCCCCAATCCCAATCCTTCTCCTCCCCCGCCCCCCCCCGCACCGACGTTGTAAAGCTAGTTTTGGACATGACAACTTGTACTTCTCATTGTTGCAACAGGTCCACCTGTATCCTTAAACAACTGGTTTTTCCCCATCTCCTCCACAAGTTATACTGACATCAAATATAGTGAAAGCAGGGGTTATACTGTGGGGGAGGGATATACAAAGCAACAAAGAGATAATCTTATAAATGCATTAGAAACACATGCATGAAAGAAAAAAACATTAAAATACACATCTAAGGGTTCATTTTCCTGACATGACATTATCTGACCGTTTCCGCTTGACTCATACATATACTAGATATTACAAATAAGGGAAACCATGGGACCTATGTTTCTTTGGGCCTGGCTTACTTCACTTAATATAACTTTGTCCAAGCCTTTCCATTTCCTAACAAATTAGGCAAACTCACCCTTTCTGATGGAGGCATAGAATTCCATTGTGTATATATACCACATTTTCTTGATCCATTCATCTACTGAGGGACATCTGGGTTGGTTCCATATCTTAGCTATGGTAAATAATGCTCCAATAAACATTGTTGTGCTGGTAGCTTTAGTGTGTTCTTGTTTGTAAGCATTTGGGTAAATGCCCAAAAGTGGGATTGCTGGATCATAGGGGAGATCTATGTGAAGTCTTTTGAGGAACCTCCATACTGCTTTCCAAAGTGGTTGAACAAGTTTACATTCCCACCAACAATGAAATAAGGTTCCTTTCTGTCCACATCCCCTCCAGCATCTGTTGTTGTTAGAGTTCTTGATTTTTGCCGTTCTAACTGGAGTGAGGTGATATCTCAATGTTGTTTTGATTTGCATTTCTTTTATGGCTAGGGATGTTGAACATTTCTTCATGTGTCTATTGGCCATCCTTCTTTCTTCTTCAGAGAAGTTTCTCTTTAAGACTTTCGCCCACTTATTTATTGGGCAGTAGTTTCTTTGAGGATTTGTTGTTGGGTGGTTTAATTTTTTGAGTTCCAAGTATATTTTAGATATAATACATATTTTGTTCTTAATTTTCCTCTTTGTAAATTAACATGCACCTATAAAAATTGGTTTGGCCATCCAAGTAACCTTCTCAAAGTACCTCCTAATGATGACTTACAAAAGGTTGTACAAGGGCTGGGAAGGTGGCTCAGTGGTAGAACGTTTGCCTTGCATGCCTGAGGCCCTGGGTTCGATTCCTCAGCACCACATAAGCAAAAAGAAAAATGCCAGAAGTGGCGCTGGGGCTCAAGTGGCAGAGCACTAGCCTTGAGCTGAAAAGTTGAGGGACAGGGTCCAGGCCCAGAGTTCAGGCCCCATGACTGGATACCCCCCCAAAAAAAAGTTGTACTATATGTCAACAAGTAAAACAATGTTACAAATAAAGAAAACCAATAATTAAATATTAATTAATAAAATTAAAAACATGTGTTTTAACTATTTGAAATATGCTACATATTCGGTTTTACTATTTTCTCATAATCATGTACATTTAACACTGACTAAGGTTGTGAAGTTCAACAAGAGTTTTATAGAATATGAGCAGTCTTTAAAGTTACCCACTAAGATTACTATTTATGGCATATCTCATTATTTGTTTATGGCTTATATCATCATTTTTCCTCATTAACATATAAACTAAGGAAGCCCTAAAGTTTTAACAGAAACTGTGTAGTAAACAAAGTGTGAACTCTTTATTCTGCTTCTTTACACAAAAACTTTGTGACTTCTCATTAATAAAATTTCCCTAAACTCTGAAATGCACATACTTAGTAGTATATGTCTGTTACTATAAATCTTAAATACTTTATAGAAAAGTTTTATACCTGCCAAACAGTCCTAATTTTGGCATTTATAAACAAATTCCCAAAATTAAATATATTTAAAACATTAAAACTTTTAACAAACCTTAACACTTGCTGCAGTGTTCATTATGACAGGTGCCTTGTACAGAATAGTTGAATTCCTCCTCCTATACATTTCTTGAATAACAAACATCTGGAATTATTTTGTTTTTGACATGTCATTTTGACTTTATTCTTAAATGTGTGCTTATGTAAGAAATGTATGGTTCTACAACTGCCCAAGAAATAAGTTGGCTAAAGACTTAAAGAGAAACTTCTCTGAAGAAGAAAGAATCCTTCTTTCCAATAGACACATGAAGAAATGCTCAACCTCCCTAGTCATAAAAGAAATGCAAATCAAAACAACATTAAGGTACCACCTCACCCCAGTTAGAATGGCAAAAATCAAGAACTCTAATATCTAATAACAACAGATGCTGGAGGGGATGTGGACAGACGGGAACCTTACTTCATTGTTGCTGGGAGTGTAAACTTGGTCAATCACTTTGGAAAGCAGTATGGAGGTTCCTCAAAATACTTCACATAGAGCTCCCCTATGATCCAGCAATCCCACTTTTGGTCATTTACCCAAATGCTTACAAACAAGACCACACTAAAGCTACCAGCACAACTATGTTTATTGCAGCATTATTTACCATAGCCAAGATATGGAACCAGTGCCCCTCAGTAGATGAATGGATCAAGAAAATGTGGTATATATACACAATGGAATTTTGTGCCTCCATCAGAAAGAATGACATTGCCCCATTTGTTAGGAAATGGAAAAACTTGGAAAAAATTATATTAAGTGAAGTAAGCCAGGCCCAAAGAAACATAGGTCCCATGGTTTCCCTTATTTGCAATATATAGTATATGTATAAGTCAAGCAAAAAAGATTCAGATAATGTGATGTTAAGAAAATTAACCCTTAGATATGCATTTAAATGTTTTTTTTCTTTCATGCATTTGTTTCTAACGCATTTATAAGATTATTTCTTTGTTGCTTTGTATGTCCCTCCCTCACAGTATAACCCCTGCTTTCACTATATTTGATGTCGGTATAATCTGTGGAGGAGATGGGGAAAAAGAAGTCGTTTAAGGATACAGGTGGACCCGTTGCAACAATGAGAAGTACAAGTTGTCATGTCGAAAACGAACTTTACAACTTTGGTGGGGGGGGGGGGGAGGAGCCGGGGGAGGAGGCTGGGAAGAGATGTGAAGAGTCAACAAAGGAAGAGGCTGCAATGCTTGATAAGAAATGTACTCATTATCTTGCCCATGTAATTGTAACCCCTCTGTACAGTATGTTCACAGAAAATAAAAATAAAAATAAAAAAAGAAAAAAAGAAAAATATGGTTGTAAAATTTCACGACAATTCTTTTGAACTTCCTTTTTTTTCAATTGTGCAGTTTAAAAAAATCAATTGCACTTTAGATATAAAAAATATTCTGTGCAAGTGAAGGGTAAACAAAGGAGGAGGCTGCAATGCTTGGTAAGAAATGTATGCATTATCCTGCCCATGTAATTGTAGCCCCCCTATACAGTATGTTCTCAAATAAAATAAAATACAATTAAAAAAAAAAGAAAATATTCACCACCTATTCCTGGCAACATAGGAAAAGATAATTATTAATCCCAATCCTTTATAAGTTCAGATTTAATTTCTAGAGTGGTGGGTAGATATTTTTATACAATTGTGATAACTTCTATTCCTAAATAATTACTTCAGGAGCTATTTGGCATGGAGGTGGTTTGGTTTTACCATGGCTGGAGAGATGAATGAAATATTTGTAATACAAATACATTTTATTTAACAAAAAAAAAATATTCTGTGCTCAATTCAGCATCACATACACTAACATTGGAACGATACAGAGAAGATTAGCATGGCACCTGCACAAGGATGACATGCAAATTCGTGGAGTGTTCCATATTTTTACAACAGAAGCTGGAGGGGATGTGGCCACAAGGGAACCATACAGCATTGTTGGTGGGAATGTAAACGTGTTCAACCACTTTGGAAAGCATTATGGAGGTTCCTCAAAAGATTCCCCATAAAGCTCCCCTTTGACCCAGCAATCCCACTTTTGGGAATTTACCTAAATGACCACAAACAAGACCATACTAAAACTACTATCACAACTATGTTTATTGCAGCATTATTTATGATAGCTAAGATATGGAACCAACTTAGATGTCCCTTCTAGATGAATGGATCAAGAATATGTGGTATATATACACAATGGAATTCTATGCCTCCATCAGAAAGAATGACATTGCCCCATTTGTTAGGAAATGGAAAGACTTGTAAAAAATTATATTAAGTGAAGTCAGCCAGGCCCAAAGAAAATTGCCAGTGGGTTTACAAAGTTGTGTTTAATACCACTTCTATGATGGCTTAATGCTTTGTAAACAGAAGTCATTAGAGAAATGCAATTCAAAATTACTATGATACTACTTCATAACTATTATAAACCTCATCAAAAAAAATCAAAAGAACCAGGTGTGGTGGTAAAGGCTTGTAATTCGAAGCGTTTAGGAGGTAGGAGTAAAAGGATTTGGGTCTGAGGTCATCTTGGGTCCTGCACACAGTAAAAACCTGCCCTTTTAAAAAACTCAAAAGGTAATAATGTTGGCTGATGAGAGTGTGGAGAAAGGGAAACTTTCTACACTCTTGGTCAAAATACAGGTTAGTATTCTCCTTGTAGAAAGTAGTATGCAGTTTTCTAAAGAAATCCAAAGTTGAAATATCATCTGATCCACCAATCATGTGATTATTTCTCTCTGAGTAACTTGTATATATATATCTGTATTTCATTGTTATTCACATTATTCACAAAAGCCAAGATATAAATTGAAGTTAAGTGTTCAACTACAGACTAATAAACTGTGGTGCATGCACAAATATATTTTTATGTTTCATCCTTAAAACGAGACTTCTCCCATTATCCACAACCTATAATGACTTGAATGATGTATTCTAAATGAGGTAAAATGTTGTCTTCTGATTTTTGTAACACACACACACACACACACACACACACACACACACACACATACACACACACACACACACACACACACACCTCAAACATTAAGAGAGAATTTTTTAAAGTAGAATTGCTGGGGCATTTAGGTCATAATGTAGAAAATAGTAGAGATACAGGATGAACCGCTATAGATTTGTAATTTACAACATGAGGATACAGGGGACAACACTGGCCTTACATAGGAATGAAGCTAAATAAGTAGGAGTTGTTATTCCTTATAGGGGTTGCTCTTTTGGGTGTTCTTCCTCCAGTAATGGATAAGAGAAACATAATTCTTTAAATATACCTCCCTGTTTGCAGAAATAATAACAAACAATACAGCAATAATTTTGTATGCTCAACATAGGACAAAATGTCAAATTAAAATACATGAGATTATCCTTGGTGTAAACTAATTATTACAAATAAGGGAAACTCTGGGACCTATATTTTTTTAAGTCTGGCTTACTTAATATAATTTTTTTTCAAGAACTTCCATTTCCTTACAAATGAGGTGGTATCATTCTTTCTGATGAAAGCATAGTATTCCGTGAGTGAGTGTGTGTGTGTGTGTGTGTGTGTGTGTGTGTGAGAGAGAGAGAGAGAGATTTTCTTGATCCATTCATCTACTGAGGGGCCTCTAGATTGATTCCATATCTTATCTATGGTAAATAATACTGTGATAAACATAATTGTGCTGGTAGCTTTACTGTGGCATTGCTTGTGGCCACATGGTTAAATGCCCAGAAGTGAGATTACTGGGTAATAGAGGAGCATGATTGTGTACATCAAGGATAATCTTAGTAGATGAGCAGAATAGCCCTCTAGCTATGTACATATGACCGTATAAGATGATTCCAAGTGAAATGAACTCCAAGACATGTTTTTTGTTGTTGTTGTTCTTAATGTACTGCATGATTTCTTTTTATCCTTTTGTGTTTTCCCCACCTATAGTTTATCCTCTGTAGTCGCTGTATTTGGTTTTGATTAACATTTGATTAATATTTAATATTTAGTCACTGTATTTGATTTTGAATAACCCTGGTTATTGTAAATATGTTGATATGAACTAGGTTAGGGAAAGGGAAAAATGGTGAGACAAAGGACAAGGGAGAGAAGACAATATGTTGGAAATAATCTTGGAGGGGCTGTTGGGAGGGAAGAAGGAGAAAAATGGGGGAAGGGATAACAAATTAGAAAAGAAATAAATTCATTACCTTATTTAGGTAACTATAATCCCTCTGTACATTACCTTGACAGTAAAATTTAAATAAAAAAAATAAAATAAAGAATGGATGAGAAGGGGAAACAAAGGAGGAGGCAACAATGCTTGATAAGAAATTTATTCATTATCTTGCCCATGTAATTGTAATCCCTCTGTACGATATTTTCACAATAAAAATAAACTAAAATAAAATACATGAGAGCAGCAATACAGGATATGGGACTGGGGAAAATACTATACTAAGAGTAGAACAGATGTGGAGAGCAGAAATTTTACTTTAACATAGGAAGTAATTAACTAGCATACAGATTTTCAGCCTCATATCAGTAACTAATCAGCAAACCAATAGAGATAAAATAGAAAACTAAACAATAAAGATGAAGACACAACTTGGACCAAAAATAACAAATGACACAATTAGGAAACAAATAACAAGCTGGTAAGTTTAAAAATATTAACTATAATTCTATTAACAGTTGTTTACATCACAATTTGTTAGAACTGTAATTTAAATCACAGTTTAGTACTATATCATTTTAATAATTTACTTATTATTGATTTCTTAATGTTGAATCCTTAATATATAATTTTACTTTTAGCAGCTATAGAAAAGAAGAAAGTGAATCTAATTTTAATAATATAGTTCATGAATTGTAAAATTGAGAAGCATTGGAATTTAAACAAATAATATATCATTACTTTTCTATTCTGTGAATTAATGTAATAATTCTAAGTGTATTCTACAATTAGCACTCATCTTAACATCAAATAATAAATTATTGCAAATGACTTTTGGTATTAAGTGGAAGGGTTCAGCACTGTGGTAAAATTCACACCACACAGTACAAGAGAGTATGACTCCTCTCATCTAGCATAAAATGTGGAAATTTGATTTCTACATGCACGTTAAATTCCTGTCTAGGAATTTATAAAATTATATATAAAATTGTATATAAAATTATATACAATTATATACACGAGGAGTATTTCAGATGATACATAAAAGTCATATACATTAATTATTTTTCTGCACCAAATAAATATCTATAGAGAGACTGCATTTCTGAGTAGATGATGGTTTATGTGTGCCAGATTATTCATATTAAGGCTTATTTTATATTTTTGACATTGTTTCTACAGTTGGATTTAATTTTTCATAAGGGGTTAAGTGTATTATATTGGATATATGAAAGTAAATGGAATCTTTATTCTATTAATCCTTTGCCACTTGTCTAATCCCAATATAAATTATCTATGTGTTTGAAGTAATGAAAATAACAATAGATTTTTTGTTAAAATAACAATAGATATAAGCACAATAAATCATTCTGTAGTAGACAAGTATTTTCACCTTTATTTTGATAGTTGGTCCTCTTTTACACTACAGAATATTCTTGGGAAAAAGTGCTCCAGGCTGACCACAAATGCAGAATATTATGGTTTGATCTATAATAAGATAAGGAAGGAAGGGGAACCTTTCTTCCAAAAGTCTGTTCCCAGGAATGTGATCAGTTGTATGGTGGTGACTTGGAGATGAACATTTCCAATGAACAGTCATCTTAACAAGCCATCTTGATATAACATTTCTGTAATTGGTTATAGAGGATTTTTTATGGCTTTGCAAGGATGCCAGATTGCCTCATTTTAAGACAATTTAAACAGAAATTTAGTCACCTGTTCTTTTTATCTTTAGTAGAAAAACCCATTGACTCTAAGCCAGGGGATCACAAAGGCTCAGAAAAGCTACTACCTTCAATAGTGATCCTAGACTTCTAAAAACAAAACAAAACAAAACAAAACAAACAAAAAACACTCCAGTAAGCACAGCCAGTCAGGGCTGCTATCACAGACTACATGCAGTCAGGCCAGAAACAGAAGTTGAGAGTCATTTAGTTGATAATATATTTTTTATGAGACAGACTCAAATGAGACTCCAGAGAGAGGGTCAGAAAGACTGATGAGAGGGACTAAAATTGATCACACAAAGATTGGAAAGTAGAATTGCTTGTAGAACAAATAAATCATAGAAAGCCTGTGCATGTAAGGACAAGACAGCAGACCAAATTCCAGAAATGCACATTATCTTAGAGGTCAACTTAATGAATTATCAATGGAAATCTTTGAAATCTTAAATATTTGACCACATGTGGGAGAAGGACAATTGCTGAAGAGAAAGAAAATATCATCAGTCTGTTAGGAGGTCCAGTATCACATTAGGAATTAATAAAGCACAGATTTGTAATAAAAAGAGAAAACAATTATTCCAAATGAGGGGTTCATTTGTTTTGATGTAACAGTTCTTGATTTAGGTGCTAGCAATTAACATACAATTGATCCAGTCCCACAGCTGAGTTGATATTGACTGCAGTATTCCTACATAAAGGGAAAGAGAAACTTTACAAATATCTGATGAAATGAGTTGAGGATGAAGTGTTCTAATAGTGATATCTGAGGTTTAGACACAGGTGAAGAGGTGGATTTTCTTTTCTAAAATTCCCTCATTTTTATCCTGGTGCCAGTGGCTCACAACTGTAATCCTAGCTACTCAGGAAGCTGAGGACTGTGGTTCAAAGCCCCCTGGGCAGGAAAGTCCCTGAGACTCGTATCTCCATTTAACCACAGGAAAACCAGAAGTTGCACTGTGGCTCAAGAGGTAGAGAACTCACCTTGAGTTGAAGAGCTCAGGGACAGTGCCCAAGCCCAGACTTCAAGCCCTTCAGACTAACAACAAAAAAATCTCCCTTTTCTTGGACTGCCTACCTCTTTTCCTAACATTCAACAAAGAAGCCTTTTTATCACCCACAACATTTAAGTCCTATCCTAGCTACTGCAAATAGAATGATTTGGTTTCTCATGTCAAAAGTTCATATTTGAAGAAACAAATAACAGCAGTGGTAACGTTTTGCAAGTCCTTGAACTCTGGGCCTGTGTTATGCAGGTAGCTTTCATGTGAGATTGTTTGTTATTTATTGAATTACTGCTGATGAGGGGAATTACTGGGTCTTAAGGGAGATCTATATTTAGTCTTTTCAGGAAACTCTGTATTGCATTCCACAGTGGATGAACAAGTGTAATTTCCCACCAACAGTGTAATAGAGTTCCCAATTGGCTACATCCATGTCAACATTTGCTATTGTTAGCTTTCTTGATAATGGCCATTCTAACTGGGACGAGATAGAATCAGTCTTGTTTATTTGTAGATTTGTAGGCACCTTCTAGCTACCATAAATGAATGAATCCATGAAACTTATATTGCTCTGAGTCTGCATTCCGTTCTTTTTGCTCTTAGTATAATTTTACCAAGCCTTTCATTTTCCTTAATACTGGTGAAAAGTCATCCTTTCTGATGGGTGAATAGAATTCCTCTCTCTCTCTCTCTCTCTCTCTCTCTCTCTCTCTCTCTCTCTCTCTCTCTCTCTCTCTCTCTCTCTCTCTCTCTCTCTCTCTCTCTCTCTCTCTCTCTCTCTCTGTGTGTGTGTGTGTAAGACCACTATAGGCCCATGAGTTCATTTCTAAGCCTTCTGTTTCATCTGTAATTTTGTAATTCCGTATTAAATTTGGATTGCTTTCTTTATTGTATTGAACTATATAGTTGGGATTTTGATGAGTTTGGGGGCAGTATTGCAGTTTCTTCATGTAAATTCTTCCAACCAGGAGCATTAAAAGATTTTCCATTTCCTTGAGTCTCCTTCAATTTCCCTTTTTAGATTTTTAAAGTTTTCACAGTAGAGGTCCTTCACATTTTTAATTAAATTAATTAATTCCTGTTGTTGTTTTGTTTAGTTTAGATTTGATTTGATTTTGAAACTAATACATATGAGGTTGTTTTTTGGATTTCAGCCTGGATCTTCCCATTGTTGGTAACACAGAAAAACTACTGACTCTTGTGGTTTTATACCCTGATGCTTTCCTGAAGGCTAGTGTCACCTTTAGTAACTTGGAGGAGGAAGCTATAGAGTCCTTTAAATACAGGAACATTTCATCTGTAAAAAAGGGATAGTTTTACTTCTGCCCTATTTGGATCCTCTTTATGTTTTTCTCTTGCCTATTGCTCTTGCTAGAAAGTCCACTACCATATTGAAGAGTAGTGCAGAGAGTGGACATCCTTGTCTCATTCCTGATGTTAATGTCTCCGTGCTTCCACGGTTAGGTAAATGCTAATTATCTCTGTCATATATATGTGTGTGTGTGTGTGTGTGTGTGTGTGTGTGTGTGTGTGTGTGTGTGTGTGTGTGTGTGTGTGTGTGTGTGTGTGATATGTGTTTCATATATATATGTGTGTGTGTGTGTGTCATATATGTGTGTGTGTAAGTGTGTGTGTGTGAGTGTGTGTGCGTATTATATTGAGGAATGTTCCATGCATTCCTAGCTTCTCAGACCTTTAAATCATAAAGGGGTATTGGAGCTTGTTAAAAGCTATTACTACATCCCTATAGACGATCATGTGTTTCTTGTCCCTGCTTCTGCTGATGGTTTGTATTATGATTATTGACAAGAATATTCAATCCAATTGTATCCTAGGGTGAATCCTATTTGATCATACAATATTATTTTTTGTTAGTTGCTGAAATTAGTTGGTGAGAATTTTATTAAGAAGTTCTGCATAATTGCTTATCAAAGAGTTGGGTTCATAGTTCTCTTTCTTTGGTGAGTCCCTATGTGATTTGAGGAAGAGTCTAATTCTAGCTTCATAGAATGTGTTTGATAATTCCATTTCCCTTTCTATCCATTGAAGAGTTACATCTGTGTATTGTAAGTTCTTTGCAGGCCTTAATTTCATGGTAAATTCATTGAGGCCTAGATTTTTCTGGAATGGGAAGTGGTTTACTGACATTTCATTTTCATTTCTTCTTATGTGTTACTTCTTGCTTCAGATCCAGTATAGGAAAGCATCAATTTCTCCAAGATTCTCCAGGTGATTGATGTAAGATTTTCAAAGTACTCTCTTATAACTTCTCAATTTTGCTTATATCTGTTGTGTTGTCTCATTTTTGTCTCTGATTTTCTGTATTTGGATGAGTTCTCTTTTTGTTTTGTTTTTTTATTATGAAGGTGATATACAGAGAGATGGGTTACAGTTACATAAGTAATGAGTACATTTTTAACAGTGTTACCCCTTCCTTATTTTTTCGTGCTTCCCCCAACCCTGACATCCCACTCCCACAAAATTGTAAAGCTTATTTCTAACATAGCGTCTAGTGAATATCACTGTTGCTTTGGTTAATCTTTGTCGACCATTTCTGTGATTTCCCTTCCCTTCCCCAAATCAGATTAACTTATGTATAAGACAAAGGGTAAACAAATCAAAAACAGTAACTACAGGGAATAAACCAAAGGGTAAAAACTAAATAGAAATAACTAAAAACAGTTCACTATACAATCATCTTGTATCCATTTCTTGGAGCTCATTTCGATAAGCATCATTTTATGGTGATATGCATATTGCTATTGAGCTATTGGGAATATCCTAGACATATACTAGTTTTTCCAAATGAGTCAAAATATGTAGCCTATGATTCTTTGGGTCTGGCTTGGTTGAATTATTATGTTTCCAAATGATTTCATTTCCTTACAAATGCGGC